>NW_024718302.1:0-6799 GCF_018991925.1 Homarus americanus | reverse complement strand
GGGTGCCCGGCCCTCTCACCCCGGGCCATAGTCCTGGAGGGGTGTCAGGCCCTGACACACCCGGGTCATGACACTGAAGGGGTGCCCGGCCCTCACACCCCAGGCCTTGGTGCTGGATGTGTGCCTGGCCCTCACACCCCGGGTCATGTCACTGAAGGGGTGCCAAGCTCTCACACTCCAGGTCATGGCACTGAAGGGGTGCCTGGCCCTCACACCCCAAGTCATGGTGCTGAAGTGGTGCCCGGCCCTCACACCCCGGGTCGTGGTGCTGATGGGGTGCCCGGCCCTCACACCCCGGGTCATGTCACTGAAGGGGTGCCCGGCCGTCACACCCCGGGTCATGTCACTGAAGGGGTGTCCGGCCCTCACACCCCATGCCATGGTACTGGATTGGTGCCCGGCCCTCACACCCCGGGTCATGGTGCTGAAAGGGTGCCCGGCCCTCACACCCCGATTCATGGCACTGAAAGAGTGCCCGGCCCTCACACCCCGGTTCGCAGCACTGTAGGGGTGCCCGGCCCTCACACGCCGGGTCATGGTGCTGGAGGGTTGCCCGGCATTCACACTCCGGGCCATGATGCTGGAGGGGTGTCAGGCCCTGACACATCCGGGTCATGACACTGAAGGGGTGCCCGGCCCTCACACCCGGGTCATAGTGCTGGAGGGGTGCCCGGCCCTCACACCCCGGGTCATGTCACTGAAGGGGTGCCCAGCTCTCACACTCCGGGACATGGTGCTGGAGGGGTGTCAGGCCCTGACACATCCGGGTCATGACACTGATGAGGCGCCCGGCATTCAGGCCCCTGGCCATTTCACTGAAGCTTTGCCCGGCCCTCACACCCCTGGCCATGACACTGAAGCTTTGCCCGGCCCTCACACCCCTGGTCATGTACCTAAAGTGGTGCCCGGCCCTCACACCCCGGGTCATAGCACTAAAGGGGTACCCGGCCCTCATACCCCGGCTCATGGCACTGATGAGGTGCCCGGCATTCACACCCCTCGCCATGGCACTGAAGCTTTGCCCGGCCCTCACACCCCGATTCATGGCACTGAAAGGGTGCCCGGCCCTCACACTCCAGGCCATGGTGCTGGAGGGTTGTCAGGCCCTGACGCATCCGGGTCATGATACTGATGGGGTGCCCGGCCCTCACACCCCAGGACTTGGTGCTGGAAGGGTGCCCGTCCCTCACACCCCGGGTCATGTCACTGAAGGGGTGCCCAGCTCTCACACTCCGGGTCATGGCACTGAAGGGGTGCCTGGCCCTCACACCCCGGGTCATGGTGCTGATGAGGTGCCCGGCATTTACACCCCTGGCCATGGCACTGAAGCTTTGCCCGGCCCTCACACCCCGATTCATGGCACTGAAAGCGTGCCCGGCCCTCACACTCCGGGCCATGGGGCTGGAGGGTTGTGAGGCCCTGATGCATCCGGGTCAAGACACTGAAGGGATGCCCGGCCCTCACACCCCAGGCCATGGTGCTGGAGGGGTGCCCGGATCTCACACCCCGGGTCATGTCACTGAAGGGGTGTCCTTCCCTCACACCCCTGGCCACGGTGCTGGATTGGTGCCCGGCCCTCACACCCCGGGTCATGTCACTGAAGGGGTGCCCGGCCCTCACACCCCGGGTCATGGCACTGAAGGGGTGCCTAGCCCTCACACCCCGGTTCATGGTGCTGGACGGGTGCCCGGCCCTCACACCCCGGGTCATGGTGCTGGAGGGGTGCCCGGCCTTCACACCCCGGGTCATGTCACTAAACGGGTGCCCGGCCCTCACACCCCGGGTCATGTCACTGAAGGGGTGCACGGCCATGACACCCCGGGTCATGGACCTAAAGGGGTGCCCGGCCCTCACACCCCGGGTCATGTCACTGAAGGGGTGCACGGCCATGACACCCCGGGTCATGGACCTAAAGGGGTGCCCAGCTCTCACACTCCGTGTCATGGCACTGAAGGGGTGTCTGGCCCTCACACCCTGGGTCATGGTGCTGAAGGGGTGCCTGGCCCTCACACCCAAGGTCATGGTGCTGGAGGGGTGCCCACCCTCATACCCAGGGTCAAGTCACTGAAGGGTGCCTGGCCTCACACCCTGATCTTCAGACACTGGCAAGCCTGGCCCTCACACCCCGGGTCATGCACTGAAAGGGGTGCCCGGCCCTCACACTCCTGGTCACTGAAGGGGTGCCCGGCCCTCACACCCCGATTCGTGACACTGAAGGGGTGCCCGGCCCTCACACCCCGGGTCATGGCACTGAAGGGGTGCCCGGCCATCACACCCCGGGTCATGGTGCTGAAGGGGTGCCTGGCCCTCACACCCCGGGTCATGGTGCTGGAGGGGTGCCCGGCCTTCACATCCCAGGTCATGTCACAAAAGGGGTACCCGGCCCTCACACCCCGGGTCATGTCACTGAAGGGGTGCACGGCCATGACATCCCTGGTCATGGACCTAAAGCGGTGCCCGGCCCTCACACTCCCTGGCCATTGCACTGAAGCTTTGCCCGGCCCCTCACACCTGTGGCTTCAGCACTCTAAAGTGGTGCCCGGCCCTCACACCCCGATTCATGGCACTGAAAGGGTGCCCGGCCCTCACACCCCGGGCCATGGAGCTGGAGGGGTGTCAGGCCCTGACACACCCGTGTCATGACACTGAAGGGGTGCCCGGCCCTCACACTCCGGGTCATGTCACTGAAGGGGTGCCCGGCCGTCACACCCCGGGTCATGTCACTGAAGGGGTGTCCTACCCTCACACCCAGATTCATGGCACTGAAAGGGTGCCCGGCCCTCACACCCCGGGTCATGGTGCTGGAGGGGTGCCCGGCCCTCACACCCCGGGTCATGTCACTGAAAGGGTGCCCGGCCCTCACAGCCAGGGTCATGTCACTGAAGGGGTGCCCAGCTCTCACACTCCGGGTCATGGCACTGAAGGGGTGCCTGGCCCTCACACCCCGGGTCATGGTGCTGAAGGGGTGCCCGGCCCTTACACCCCGGGTCATGTGAAAGGGTGCATGGCCCTCACACCCCTGTTCATAACACTGTAGGGGTGCCCTGCCCCCACACCCCGTTTCATGACACTGATGGGGTGCCCGGCCCTCACACCCCAGGCCATGGGGCTGGAGGGGTTCCCGGCCCTCACACCCGGGTCATGTCACTGAAAGGGTGCCCGGCCCTCACACCCCGGGCCATGGTGCTGGAGGGGTGCCCGGCCCTCACATACCGGGTCATGGAGATGAAGGTGCCTGGCTCCCTCACACCCTGGGTCCTGGCTACTGAAGGTGCCCATCCTCACACGCATGGTCATACCACTGAAGGGTGCCTAGCCTCAGCACTCCTGGGTCATGGCACTGAAGGGAGCCCGGCCCATACCACCCCTGGGTCATGGCACTGAAGGAGCCTGGCCCACACACCCCGGGTCATGGCACTGAAATGGTGCCCGGCCCTCACTCCCCGATTCGTGACACTGAAGGGGTGAACGGCCCTCACAGCCCGGGTCATGGCACTGAAGGGGTGCCCGGCCCTCACACCCCGGGTCACGTCGCTGAAGGGGTGCCCAGCTTTCACAATCCACGTCATGGCACTGAAGGGGTGCCTGGCCCTCACACCCCGGGTCATGGTGCTGAAGGGGTCTCGGGCCCTTACAACCCAGTTCATGTAAAAGGGTGCCCGGCCCTCACACCCCGGGTCATGTCACTGAAGGGGTGCACGGCCATGACACCCCGGGTCATGGACCTAAAGGGGTTCCCGGCCCTCACACCCCGGGTCATGGTGCTGATGGGGTGCCCGGCCCTCACACCCCGATTCTTGGCACTAAAATCGAGCCCGGCCCTAACACCCTGGGTCATGGTGCTGAAGGTGTGCCCAGCCCTCACACCCCGATTCATTTCACTGAAGTGGTGCCCGGCCCTCACACCCCAGGTCATGGGGTGCCCGGCCTCACACCCCGTTTTATGGCACTGAGGTGCCCATGCCTCACAGGTGTGAGGGTGACCAGCCCTTACACCCCGGTTTGCAGCACTGTATGGGTGCCCGGCCTCACCCCGTTTCATGGCACTGAAAGGTGCAGCCCTCACACTTAGCACTGAAGGGGTGCCCTGGCTTCCGGGTCATGGTGCTGGAGGGGTGCCCAGCCTTCACACCCCGGGACATGTCACTAAAGGGGTGCCCGGCCCTCACACCCCGGGTCATGTCACTGAAGGGGTGCACGGCCATGACACCCCGGGTCATGGACCTAAAGGAGTGCCCGGCCCTAACACATCGGGTCATGTCACTGAAGTGGTGCCCGGCCCTCACACCCCAGGTCATGGCACTGAAGCTTTGCCCGGCCCTCACACCCCTGGTCAAGTACCTAAAGTGGTGCCCGGCCCTCACACCCCGATTCATGGCACTGAAAGGGTGCCCGGCCCTCACACCGCGGGCCATGGAACTGGAGGGGTGTCAGGCCCTGACACACCCGTGTCATGACACTGAAGGGGTGCCCGACCCTCACACCCCAGGTCATGTAAAGGGGTGCCCGGCCCTCACACCCCGATTCATGACACTGAAGGGGTGCCCGGCCCTCACACCCCGGGTCATGGCAATAAAGGGGTGCCCGGCCCTCACAACCCAAGTCATGGTGCTGGAGGGGTGCCCAGCTCTCACACACCGGGTCATGGCACTGAAGGGGTCCCTGGCCCTTACACCCCGGGTCATGGTGTTGAAGCGGTGCCCGGCCCTCACACCCCGGGTCATGGTGCTGATGGGGTGCCCGGCCCTCACACCCCGGGTCATGTTACTGAAGGGGTGCCCGGCCGTCACACCCCGGGTCATGTCACTGAAGGGGTGTCCTGCCCTCACACCCCGGGCCATGGTGCTGGATTGGTGCCCGCCCACACCCTGGGTCATGAGGCTGGAAGGCGCCTGGCCTCACACCCTGGATTCATGGCACTGAAAGGGGTGTCTGCCCCTCAGCACCCCTGGTCTGCAGCACCAGTGCCTGCCCTCACACTGCTTCCATAGCACTGCAAGGGTGCCTGGCCCTCACACCCCGGGTCATGGTGCTGAGGGGTGGCTCCGCCCTCACACCCCTGGTCATAAACATTGAAAGTGCACGGCCTCACAGCCAGGTCATGTCACTGATGGGTGCCCAGCCTCACACCTGGGTCATGCACTGAAGGTGCCTGGCCTCAACACCCTGGGTCGTGGTGCTGGAAGGGTGCCCGGCCCTTACACCCCGGGTCATGTGAAAGGGTGCATGGCCCTCACACCCCGGTTCATAACACTGTAGGGGTACCCTGCCCCCACACCCCGTTTCATGACACTGATGGGGTGCCCGGCCCTCACACCCCAGGCCATGGGGCTGGAGGGGTTCCCGGCCCTCACACCCGGGTCATGTCACTGAAAGGGTGCCCGGCCCTCACACTCCGGGCCATGGTGCTAGAGGGGTGCCCTGCCCTCACATACCGGGTCA
Organism: Homarus americanus; assembly: GCF_018991925.1. Classification (NCBI taxonomy): domain Eukaryota; kingdom Metazoa; phylum Arthropoda; class Malacostraca; order Decapoda; family Nephropidae; genus Homarus; species Homarus americanus. Next base: position 1,357 of record NW_024718302.1, on the reverse strand, counting down.
TGGAGATGAAGGGGTGCCCGGCCCTCACACCCCGGGTCCTGTCACTGAAGGGGTGCCCGGTCCTCACACGCATGGTCATGTCACTGAAGGGTGCCCAGCCCTCACACCCCGGGTCATGGCACTGAAGGGGAGCCCGGCCCACACACCCCGGGTCATGGTGCTGAAGGGGTGCCCGGCCCTCACACCCAGGGTCATGTCACTGAAGTGGTGCCCGGCCCTCACACCACGGGTCATGGCACTGATGAGGTGCCCGGCCCTCACACCCCTGGCCATGGCACTGAAAGCTCTGCCCCGGCCCCAAACACCCTGGTCATGTACCCAAAGTGGTGCCCGGCAATCACACCCTGGGTCATGTCACTGAAGTGGTGCCCGGCCCTCACACCCCGGGTCATGGCACTGATGAGGTGCCCGGCCCTCACACCCCTGGCCATGGCACTGAAGGTTTGCCCGGCTCTCACACCCCTGGTCATGTACCTAAAGTGGTGCCCGGACCTCACACGCCGGGTCATGGTGCTGGAGGGGTGCCCGGCATTCACACTCCGGGCCATGGTGCTGGAGGGGTGTCCGGCCCTGACACATCCGGGTCATGACACTGAATGGGTGCCCGGCCCTCACACCCCGGGTAATGGTGCTGGAGGGGTGCCCGGCCCTCACACCCCGGGTCATGTCACTGAAAAGGTGCCCGGCTCTCACACTCCGGGCCATGGTGCTGGAGGGGTGTCACGCCCTGACACATCCGGGTCATGACACTGATGAGGCGCCCGGCATTCACGCCCCTGGCCATGTCACTGAAGCTTTGCCCGGCCCTCACACCCCTGGCCATGACACTGAAGCTTTGCCCGGCCCTCACACCCCTTGTCATGTACCTAAAGTGGTGCCCAGCCCTCAAACCCCGGGTCATAGCACTAAAGGGGTGCCCGGCCCTCATACCCCGGGTCATGGCACTGATGAGGTGCCCGGCATTCACACCCCTCGCCATGGCACTGAAGCTTTGCCCGGCCCTCACACCCCGAATCATGGCGCTGAAAAGGTGCCCGGCCCTCACACTCCGGGCCATGGTGCTGGAGGGTTGTCAGGCCCTGACGCATCCGCGTCATGACACTGATGGGGTGCCCGGCCCTCACACCCCAGGCCTTGGTGCTGGAAGGGTGCCCGTCCCTCACACCCTGGGTCATGTCACTGAAGGGGTGCCCAGCTCTCACACTCCGGGTTATAGCACTGAAGGGGTGCCTGGCCCTCACACCCCGGGTCATGGTGCTGAAGTGGTGCCCGGCCCTCACACCCCGGGTCATGTCACTGAAAGGGTGTCCTTCCCTCACACACCGGGCCACGTTGCTGGATTGGTGCCCGGCCCTCA
>NW_024718301.1:0-10954 GCF_018991925.1 Homarus americanus | reverse complement strand
AATAATATAAGTTTTAGTTGATCTTACATTAAGTTCTCTGATTTAAATACAGGTTCTATCTCGACATCTCATAGCTGACTCACCACCTCGCTAGAAACAGATGCGTCGCGTGTCTAGGGGAGGACAAGCAGACACCAGGCACCACAAGTTATGGACCCATCTAGGACCTGGGCGTGTTATTAAGTAAAGCACAACCAGAGGACCACACGCGACTCCCGGGCACTCAACTCCTGTGAAAATTTGCCCAGGTGCATTTTTTTGCTCAGGGGGAAGAGGGGACGGGGAAGATGGAAGGAAGCAATGTAAAACTTAATGATTTGTGTTGTGACAGTCGTGTTAAGGAGGTCAGGTATATATGTAGGTATGTAAATAACTCAATCAAACTGAAGAAAACAACAACAGCAAGAAAAAGAATAATAATAAGAAGAATAATAAGAATAATATAACATACAGTACACTCCAGCTAACAATCCCGAACATAAAATATTTTTCAACCAACAAAATATGAAGAAAAAAATCTCTTCCATTTATATCTCAGTTTCTATAAATTTTTGGAGGTAATTTAGAACGCTATTACAGAGCTATTGTCCTGATTTAAGTGAAAGCAAGAAAGTAATAAAATGGTAAAGTAAGAGGAGTGAAAGTATTTATATTTTTAACTTGTACTTGGTGTGTGGTGTAAATATTTGTTACTTTGTATAATGGATGGTCATGCATGTTTGCGTATTCTTAATTAACGAAACAAGATGTGATGTCGTGTGTGTGTGTGTGTGTGTGTGTGTGTGTGTGTGTGTGTGTGTGTGTGTGTGTGTGTGTGTGTGTGCGTGTGTATAATATCTTTTAACAAAATGCCAATATTCACAGGTTTATATAGATCATTTTCATCCTCTAATACAGTACAAACTACACAAGATATATTTTTATAAGCCCTAACCTAACCTAACCTAACCTGTGTAAGTTATAGGTCAGTGTTTATGATACGAGGTCCTATGATTTGTTATATTTCACACATTAAACTTAAGTCTGATTGTTTTGCATTCTTTCATGTATAATTTCGTATAATATCAGTATGTTAGTTTATTATTCACAAATTATATCAAGATGTATAATTTTCATCAATAATATCTGAATACTTTACCCTGAAAGTTGTCACAGAGTTATAGTTTTAAAATTCTGTCTTTCAGTGAATTCATCTTTAATGTGCTGCATTTTATTTTCCTCGCTGACTTAATTCACTTTCTAATTGACTTGTGATGTAAATTATAAAAGTTCTCTTGAGAACTAATTATTTCTCTCCACCAACATCTGTTCATCTATGACTTTAGAAAATGTTGTACAACTTTTAGGTTAGGTTAGGTTTATAAGAACTATCCTACTTGAGTCTTTCTACAGGTCCGACTTGACTTGTGTGCCTGTAGTAAGTAATTCAGTAATTATATTAGCCTTGATTTGTTTACTAGAGCTCTAACTACTCCTCCTTGATGACTGGTTACATAGGCCCTGGGATCAAGAGGCACCAGTCGCAATTGGCCCCAGTCCCAACATGCACCAATTCTAATAGGTACCAATCCCAATTAACCCCAGCCCTAATGGTTAAATTTGAGCAGCTTAGATTTTATCCCGGCTAATTACTGGCCCTATTAGGTCTAGGTCCCATTAGAACAACTAGGGCCAATTAAGAATCTGGTCCATTAGAACTTGAGCTCAATTCACCTGCAGTCCTCCTCATTACCTCTTGGACTATTCTCAAGTACGACTCCATTTGCTAACACTTTACGTATATTAACTAAATCACCCTTGAGGACAAGTGATGGGGTAATCGATGAGTATGAATCATTAATACTCCTCTGGGTATTAATGACGCCTTGAGCTTGATGACAGTAATCAGTGAGAGTAATATTTTACCCATCAGAGTACGATCAGCCGAACCGTGTTGTATGATTTCTTTTGTTTGAGTACTCGATTTTTAAAGACGATTCAATTTATTTAAAGATTAATTATGAAGGCGTTGAATAATTGGGGTTTGAATTATTTAGGAAATTATATTAAATGGGTTCAAATTTGTACCTAGAGGGTTAGTGAATTGTATTGGTAGGTTCTAGTAAAACGCACTCAAGTGGATGGAGAATCGTACTCAGTCATATAAAAAAAATAATGTGTTAAAATTGAAGGCTTATAAAAACGTACTCCAAGAATTATAAAACTAGATATACAAAGCCTACCTACAGTATCGTCCACAATCTTAATCCAGTAGTCTAAATATAGTACTCAAATATAAAAAAAAAATGCAAAAACAGTTAAGTAATCTAACTCAGAATTGTTCATCTCTCCGAGTACTATTTCTAACCCTTTGAGTACAACAATTATAAAACCATGTATTCTCAGTACCACTAAATTCACTGACTGTACAATTTGGAAGTTATAAATAACGCTTAGAGCCAACACTAACAATTTTTTTTCGGTGAACTGCTGCGCCCTTGAAGCATTTTATAAGCTTTAAGTACTGCCGAGTGGCTACAGGGCTCGCCTCCCGTCCTAAGGGTCGATGAATCGATCCCAGAACCCTCCCCAACCACCCAGCTCTAAATGGGTACCTAACTTTACATTTGGGAAAGTGAAGGCGGGAGAGTTCAGTGCCAGCCACGGTGCCTCCTTGAATACCACAGGCTTAGTTTAGAGTGTGTTGTATGCACAATGTCCCTAGAAAGCAGTCATGATTATAAGAACCAATTTCGTCTTTCACTGCTTTTGAAGGCTATTGACTTAAGGGGAGGGGGGGGAGTGACATGCGTGGCCTAGAAGGGCGGACAGGTGTAACGCTTGTCATTAATTAATAAAGAGCTTGTAAGCTGGTAAGATTAATTAGTGGAGGAATACGTCTCCTTTGTGAGTCAGCTTATTCACAACTTGATAACTCGGTTAAGCGCGATGTTTCCAGAAGTTGCTAACCATGTTAACAAGTTTAGCAAAGACGGTGACTATCGTGAGTGACTTTGGCTCCTCCTCGATAACAAAAGTCAACTTGTTATCTCAGCGTTCACGTAGAGCGGGGAATCATTAGTTTAGGCACAGCGGGTGTTTCGCATAGTGTATGTGTCTTAATATAGGCATAGTTTATGTGAGTATATGTTTATTAGCATAGCATGTGTGTCTCAGTGTTGACATGCCAAGTATATCTCAGTTTTGGCATAGCGTGTGTAGTGCATTCCAGAGGCAGGCGAAGATTTACATCCTCAACTGACTGGGTTTCGTGTGTATTCCAGTACAACAACGAGCATTGCCCAGCGTGCTTGTTCAGTTTACCTTCATCGCTCTTTAATACGTGGGAACAACACAAGAGGCGGTTTTCTGTACAGTCTTACAACACCAGTGACGATCAATCCTGTGTCGTCCAGGGCAGAGTTGGATCCTGACATCAATTATACGGACATTCCACTCCACCAATTCTATTTATCTCATTCCACTCTTAGGTAAGGTGGATCAAAGGGTATAGAAATCTAGAAGGGTGAAATAACATTGGTGGAAAGCTAGAGTGGAAACCGACAGGAAAATACCTCCTCCTCCCCACAAAAATATTTAACACACGGGTAGAAAAATCAACACACATTGTATATATCCTGACTTTACACATGTAGTATACCAAGTGAATCTATAACACCCACGGAGATTCACAACACTTCAAACTAAACTATCTTACAAAGCCTAACGTGTCCTTAATTAGATCAGGTTGGGTATAGTGATTCTATTTCATCAGGTGAGGGCTGGGAAGCCTTGTGTTCTCCCGTTAAAGGACTAGCTTGTTACCTATGCCTCTAAACCTTTTTTAAAGCACAATTATGATTAGATTAGGTTAGGTTAGGTTAGGATAGGATAGGTTAAGTTAGATTGGGTGAAGTATGGTTAATCCGTGAATTAAAACAAAAATTTTTATCTTCGTTTCGTTAATCTGACAATTTATTTTCGTGGGAGTATCAACAGCAAGAAGCACCAGGGTTGTATGCAGGGCCGGGCACAAAACACTTCAGGTACGGCTGAACCTCAGGCAGCTGACTGACCACGTCTACGTTACTAAAATATATACCAGATTAAACTCTTCTTATACACAGGAAGAGCCAAGAGTGTTTAAAGGAAGTTAGTTTGATTTTTCTATAATATCAGTAATATCGATTCTAACATTACAAAGTTGTTTATCCGTCAAAGACTTTTTATGCATTTTTATAATTTTATATTTACTCCCCGATATCCTGAGTATGTCCATTCGTGTGTTCGTTTCCGTGTATGATCATGTGTTATTGTGTTCGTGTGTCGTCCGTAGGTTCGTGTGTTCATCTTTCTAGGAAGGAAGTTTAACCCTGACAGCTTGAATAAAGGACCCTGGCCAAACTCTGTACCTGACATGACCCAACCTAACCTAAACACAATTTAAACTAAACTGAACACGACTAAACCATGCTGCTATCTATCTAAATTTTGTCAAGCTCAAATAATCCTTGTCACCACTGTCATACACCAATCAACCTACAGTCATACACCCATCAACCCACAGTCATACACCCCTGGCAGTGCTACATCAACCCCGGTCCTTACACCTGGCCCTGATCATACACCACCAGCCCACAGTCATACACCTGGCCTGAAGTCATACACCAATCAACCTACAGTCATACACCCATCAACCCACAGTCATACACCCACCAACCCACAGTCATACACCCACCAACCCAGTCATACACCCATCAACCTACAGTCATACACCCACCAACCCACAGTCATACAGCCACCAACCCACAGTCATACACCCATCAACCCACAGTCATACACCCATCAACCCACAGTCATACACCCACCAACCCACAGTCATACACCCATCAACCCACAGTCATACACCCATCAACCCACAGTCATACACTCATCAACCCACAGTCATACACCCACCAACCCACAGTCATACACCCACCAACCCACAGTCACACACCCACCAACCCACAGTCATACACCCACCAACCCACAGTCATACACCCACCAACCCGCAGTCATACACCCACCCAACCTGCAGTCATACACCCATCAACCCACAATACATACCCACAAACCCACAGTCATACACCCACCAACCCACAGTCATACACCCACCAAATCCGCAGTCAGTCAAACACCCATCAACCCACTGTCATACACCCACCAACCCACAGTCATACCCCATCAACCTACAGTCATACACCCATCAACCCACAGTCATACACCCACCAACCCGCAGTCATACACCCACCAACCCGCAGTCATACGCCCATCAATCCACAGTCATACACCCACCAACCCACAGTCATACACCCACCAACCCACAGTCATACACCCACCAACCCGCAGTCAAACACCCATCAACCCACAGTCATACTCCCACCAACCCACAGTCATACACCCATCAACCCACGGTCATACACCCACCAACCCACAGTCATACACCCATCAACCCACAGTCATACAACCACCAACCCACAGTCATACACCCACCAACCCACAGTCATACACCCACCAACCTGCAGTCAAACACCCATCAACCCACAGTCATACTCCCACCAACCCACAGTCAAACAGCCACCAACCCACAGTCATACACCCACCAACCCACAGTCATACACCCACCAACCCGCAGTCATACACCCACCAACCCGCAGTCATACACCCATCAACCCACAGTCATACACCACCAACCCACAGTCATACACCCACCAACCCACAGTCATACACCCACCAACCCGCAGTCAAACACCCATCAACCCACAGTCATACACCCACCAACCCACAGTCATACACCCACCAACCCACAGTCATACACCCAGCCTCTGTATCTGACTTTACCTGACCTGACTTAACCAGATCCAATCAAGAAACCCATTATTTTTCACCTCTATTACACCTTGAAGCAGGTATTGAGGCCACCTGACCTGACCTCAATTACTCTGCAGTATTCCCAAGGCATCTGACCACCTCTGCTAGCGTATTCGGTACACCTAACATGACATGACCTGACCTGGCCTGGCCTGACCTCCAAGAACGAGAAAATATACCCAAGATCTATTTAAATCTATCCCAGAAATTTAGACCTTCAATATATTTGTTTTTAGTTCATTGGTTATGTCTTTGTTTTGCTCTTGTGTTTACGGTTCTTGTTTATGAATTAAAGAAACGATAAGAGAATCCAGCCCGTCAAACTTCTACTGATAATCACAACTCGAATTATGCAACTGAAGAACAACAACAACAATAAAAAGAACAAGAACAAAAAGAACAGCAGGATATAATTCCTATAGAACCTCATGACTAGTTTATTAATGCCTTAAGAAACACTAACAACAATCCTCAGCCAACACGGACCTACAAAACATCAACAAGGTGACGACAACAATAGCTCAAACGCTCCAGCTTAACACCTACAAATTTCCGGGAGTTTAGTGTCGCTACATGAAACAAACACGGCGGCGAGTCCTACAGCTACACACTGTAATGGTCGGCGGAGCAAAGGACGAGACAGCGACGCGTACTCATTGGTGGAGCTTTAATAACAACAGCATGTGGTAACTAGGAGATGTGTGTGTTGTGAGGTAGTGAAGGACCACAACATCTCACGTTTTGTGTTACACGTCAAAGACTGAACAATGTGAAGCAGCGGCCCTCCCCCCACACCACGCTGCCTGTAGTAACACCACCGTTAATAAAGGACAAAACGGTACAATATGGAGGTGGGGGGTGGCGTGTGGACAAGGCATGAGAGAGCGGCCTTGTTAATATGATGGTCACCAGACACGGCCAACACCAGGTGGCGGGTGTAGCTCTTCCTGCTGAATAAAAACCAAGAGCGAGTTTGACGACGCTACACGAACACCGTCCTCAAGGGGGACATCTTGGACTCGAGTGTGAGAGATAGAGACTCCCAAACAATCAAACACGTCTGTTTAATTCCTTCACTTTTATATAAGAACTCATTCGTCTTCAACTAAACACGATTTCTTTTCAACTTCTCCTATAAAAATTCCTCTTCGACTCCAAGGCTGAAATTCGAGTCCCACTTGAAACGAATAAAATAAAATATATGTGAAGAGAAAATGTAAATAGTGTTTGACTGTGTGAGGCTGATGGAAGCAACACTAATTATGCTGTATAATGGGTTGTGTTCAGTAAGGTCAGAGTGATTAGTGGCGCGCGCCATCACCACTTCCCGCCTCCTATACACGCCCCTACACCCACCACGCCTCCCTCTTGCCCAACTCAACACGCCCACTTAGCTACCCCTACACGCCCCTTACCCTCCCCCCACCATACACCACGCCCCTTGCTGCCTACCCCTTACGCGCCCCCACCCCTCCACACCACGCCCACCCACTCATCGTACACTAATAAGGTGATAAGATTACCTCATCATGACACTGGTGTGAATCAGCATCAGGAACTCACCTTCCCCTGCATCAAGGTGCCCTCCCTCACCCACCCTACCTGGCAGCCACTCACCTGCGTATTATACCACCTGACACGGGAAATCACACACACACGGGATGACACGGTAGAACACAGTGCTTGTAAGGTAAATAGAAGCCAGTCTTAATGGGTCCCAACCTTAAACTATTAGGACTGAGGCCCATTAGTATTGAGAGCGGTCAGGATTGGGACTCATTAAGACTGAGGTCTATTAAGACTGAAACCATTAGGCCTGTGGTATCTTTGGACTGAGGCTCATTAGGACTGAGAACCATTGGAAATGTGACCAATTAGAATTGGGGCCCATTAAAACTGGGACCCAATAGGACTGGGGCCCATTAGGACTAGGGCCCATTAGGACAGGGGTTCATTTGATAAGATGCCCACCTAGTAAAAGTGCAAAAGAGGGCATGCAAGATTATTCTCTCCCCTTCCTACTCCACATATCAAGAAGCGCTCAACACACTGACCTTTTCGACTCTCACTGACCATCACCACGACCACATCTGCAAATTTGCTAAGAAGCTTCTACACCATCCTCGACACCGGCTCCTACTACCACCTGAGATCCCTAGCCCGAGAATTGCTGTTTGACACCACAACCGCATCCAGCCCATAAGTGCACGAACTGATCGCTATAAGAACAGCCCAGTCCCAACCATTGTAAAAATTATCAATAACTTGTAATAAACTAGTGTATTCACTCCCAGTAAATACTACTTCTTGCACTGTCACTATGTTGAAATGCACTGTAGTTTGAGCTTTTCCCCATCTAGTTATTATATATCTTATTTGTATCACTTATGTTACTTGTATATTATTTGCAATTCGAAACCCATTCCCCAAATATGTAACTGTATATTTTCAGCCTTCTGGCTGCCAAGCTCTTTCAATAAACCGTTAATTATTTTTATTATTATTATTATTATTATTATTATTATTATTATTATTATTATTACACTTAATTCTACCAGTTGAATCACAGGTGATGGCCGTCAGCCACGGTAGTTGAACACCAACTCAAAACAAGGGTTCGACTCCCTAATGAGAAAAATGTCCAATAAACAACATTTCAGGTCGAGTTGTTTACATATTGAATGGGGGACGGCCATCTTGTTTCCCTTTTTCACCGGGGGATTCTGCCGGCCGGTGTCACGACATGGCCGCCGGAGCCTATATAGCCCCTTTGTTACTACTGCTGCCGGATACACCTGTGTTGTAACCATAGATGTATCTGGCACCTATACACACCTGCCTCGAAGTCAGGTGTAACCACCACCTGTACACACCTGTACATCACACACCACAACACCTTCCACACTCCCAACCAAACTTAAAGCAATTATTATATATCTATAGTGTAACTAACTACACATTACAATACACTGAAATAATAAAACAAAAATATATTCAGAATCTAAGAGAAGTATAGGAGAATAATCCTTAAATACAAACTCTATAAAACTTAATCTTGGTTACACCGCATTTTTTTCAGTAAGACAATATATATAATTACATTGGGCAGTCCATTACCACAAATTACACTGATAAACGGTACGTAACGGATACTGAATTACAAGTCTCATAACTAAGTCTGGCTAAAACAGTGGTAGACATTGTTTAGACATAAGCCAGTTGACTGCTGAGGTGAACATTAAACTAGTATGATAAAAATAGCAACCAATGATTTGAAGATTAATTAATGCAAATGTGAAATACCTAAGAGAATAGCAAATAAATGAAATACACCAACGAGATAAATAAATAAGAATGAATGGAAAATTATTGAACAATAAAATGAAAATAAGAAAACGAATAAACAGTAAAATGAAAATAAGTAAGAATAAAAAAAGAATAACAATTACTACAATAAAACTAAATAAAACAAAATAAACAGAAAAGAATAAGAAACACAATAAATAAATAACACAGCAACACAAACAACATCATTTACTGTGTTACTTCACATCAACGTGTCCAACATTTGTCTTGACTCCATTTTCGTGAATATAACACACATCCCGGTAAAAAAAAAACACCAACGACAACAATAAATAAATAAACATTAAAAATGAATTCAATATATTTTCCCTAAGATTTTTTTTACTACGAAGTCAGGGCAAAAAGTTTGTATACGAATCTTCCTCAACATAATGCGGGGAAGCAGTTCTTTCACCACAGTTATACTCGTAGGTTATACTGTAGAGATCCCCGTGTTCAGAATACAGAGCCACTTATTGACGGTACAGTTACAGCCATTTATTGACGGTACAGTTACAGCCACTTATTGACGGTGCAGTTACAGCCACTTATTGACGGTACAGTTACAGTCCAAACTCCTTGTACACTTGAGGGCGGTTGACAACATGTGAATGCTGCTTGCATTATAAATTGTCAGAATAAAAAACTAAAAAAAAAAGTCAGATACTAAGAAAAACTGAGTAAATTAATGTTAAAATATCAATCTACCTTACCTACATCACCTCCTTAAGTAGATGGTATATTATCCAGCATGTCCAGGGAATATTGTCTAAAATAATACAGTATAATTGGTTATTTTACTTCAATTATAACCTTGTGTGATAATAGGACATAGTACCATAATAAACCTTTTCTCAAACTGTTAAATAACTCAACAAAAATAATAATAATCCATTCTAAACAACGGATTATCAGACGTAGATGTCATAATTCAGCTCATCATAATTATCCATACACTCTCGTGTATAAATTCCACCGTCAAAATTTGTATTGTCGGAAGAAGTTTTACTGTCTGAATGTCTGTCTAATTCTACAAAAACTCTCCGTTAGTATCCGTCTATTTCCTCTGTTACCTCATCACTTAAGAGTATTACAAAATATTACCACTGACTGTAACACCTGATGTGCAATGTGCATACTCATATTTATAATCCTGTGTATTTTGTAACTGAAAGAAAATACAGGTACAGGAATATTGAGTTACTCTTGCGGTATACAAAATCATACATCTATCTATCTATCTATCTACTGTATCTATCTATCTATCTATCTATCTACTGTATTTATCTATTTATATCAATTTTATTAACTCACCTGTACCATTAATCATCAGTATATTTATCTTAATCTTCTTCCCATTTTGATTTATTCCTCTTAACAATGTATGTATCTACACCCACAAACATACCTACTATCCACTCCCAAACACCCACAAACAAACCTACTATCCACTCCCTACACCCACAAACATACCTACTATCCACGCCCTACACCCACAAACATGCCTCCTATCCACGCTCTACACCCACAAACATACCTACTATCCACGCTCTACACCCACAAACACACCTACTATCCACGCCCCACACCCACAAAAAAACCTACTATCCACGCCCCACACCCACAAACAAACCTACTATCCACGCCCCACACCCACAAACAAACCTACTATCCACGCCCTACACCCACAAACAAACCTACTATCCACGCCCTACACCCA
>NW_024718300.1:0-19240 GCF_018991925.1 Homarus americanus | reverse complement strand
TATATGTAGTGATAATGGTTGGTGTTATATGTATTGATGCTGGATGGTGTTATATGTAGTGATGATGGATAGAGTTATATGTAGTGATGATGGATGATGTTATATGTAGTGATGATGGGTGGTGTTATATGTAGTGATGTTGGATGGTGTTATATGTAGTGATGATGGATGATATTATATGTAGTGATGATAGGATGGTTCTATATGTAGTGATGATGGATGGTGTTATATGTAGTGATGATGGATGATGTTATATGTAGTGATGATAGGTTGGTTTTATATGTAGTGATGATGGATGGTGTTATATGTAGTGATGATGGATGGAGTTATATGTAGTGATGATGGATGATGTTATATGTAGTGATGATGGTTGGTGTTATATGTAATGATGTCGGATGGTGTTATATGTCGTGATGGATGGTTCTATATGTAGTGATGGTGGATGGTGTTTTATGTAGTGATGATGGATCGTTTTATATGTAGTGATGATGGATAGTATTATATGTAGTGATGATGATGGATGGTGTTATAAGTAGTGATGATGGATGTTATATGTAGTGATGAAGGATGGTGTAAGTGAAGATTGTGAAGTGAGATGTAGTGAAGATTGTGGAGTGAGATGTATTGAAGATTGTGAAGTGAGATGTAGTGAAGATTGTGAAGTGAGATGTAGTGAAGATTGTGAATTGAGAAGTAGTGAAGACTGTGAAGTGGGATGTAGTGAAGATTATGAAGTGAGATATAGTGAAGATTTTGAATTGAGAAGTAGTGAAGACTGTGAAGTGGGATGTAGTGAAGATTGTGAAGTGAGATATAGTGAAGATTGTGAAGTGAGATGTAGAGAAGATTGTGAAGTGAGATGTAGTGAAGATTGTGAGTAGGATGTGGTAAGATTGTGAAGTGAGATGTGGTGAAGATTGTGAAGTGAAGTTTGGTGAAGATTTGAAGTGAGGATGTGGTGAGGTGTGAGTGAGATATGGTGAAGATTGGCGAGTGAGATGTAGTGAAGATGTGATGTGAGATGTAGTGAAGGGTGTGAGAGAGAGTGCCAGGATGTAGTGAAGGTTGTGGGGAAGTGAGATGCCAGAAGTTGAAGATTGTGTAGTGAGATGTAGTGAAGATTGTGAAGTGGATGTAGTGAAGATTGTGAAGTGAGATGTAGTGAAGATTGTGAAGTGAGATGTAGTGAGATTGTGAAGTGAAATGTAGTGAAGATTGTGAGGTGAGATGTAGTAAAGATTGTAGAGGTGAACATAGAACATAAGAACATAAGAAAGTGGGATGCTGCAGGGCCGACTTCTGGCCCATACAGGGCAGATCCCTTTCACCCATCCCAGCACTTCCATGTGCCTATCAACTTCGTCTTGAAGCTCCTAGCGTCCCCGATCTACCTTTTCATTAGCCTATTCCACATATCACAACTCCTATTACCAAACCAGTGCTTGCCTATATCCTTTCTGAATCGGAATTTATCTAATTTAAAAGCCATTTGTTCTAGTTATTTCGTTAATACTGAGCTTCAGAACATCTTCCATTTTACCCGTGTTAATCCCACTTACCCACTTGAACACCTCTATCATATCTCCCCTAACTCTACGCCTCTCTAATGAATGCAAGCCTAAGCTTTTCAGTCTTTCTTCATATGGAAGGTTTCTAATATTATGGATCATTTTGTCATTCTTCTTTGTACTCTCTCCAAAGAATCTATGTCCATTCTATAATAAGGACACCAGAATTGAACCGCATAATCCATGTGTGGCCTCACTAATGCTAGGTAAAGTTTCAAGATAACGTCAGCAGTTCTGTTACTCACAGACCTAGATATGAACCCAAGAATCCTGTTTGCCTTGTTGCGAACGCAAATACATTGTTTTCTAGGTTTCAAGTCGTTGCTAACAAATACACCTTGATTTTTTCACAAACTGAGTTTTCTATTTCCGTGTTACCTAGTTTATACTTAACGTTTGTATTCGTCTTCCCTATCTGTAGTACCTTGCATTTATCACTATTAAAATTCATTTGCCAGTCTACTGACCACTCATGTAAGATATCTAGATCTCTTTGAAGGTGTTCAAAGTCACTGTCTGAATTTATCACTCTCCCCATTTTGGTATCATCTGCAAATTTACTAATCCTACTAGTTATGCCTAAATCAAGATCATTAATGAATATAACAAACAGCAGAGGGCCTAATACAGATCCCTGGGGAACTCCGCTTTTGACCGCACCCCAGTCTGACTTTAATCATTTATGCTGACTCTTTGTTTTCCTATGATTAACCATGACCTAATCCATTTTAATACTGATCCACCTATTCCATATGCTTCAGCCTTCATATCAATCTCTCATGAGGGACTCTATCGAATGCTTTACTGAAATCTAAATAAATTATATCATATGACTTATCGTATCTACGCTTCAAATACTTCTGAAAAAGCTAAGCAAATTTGGCCAGAACAAGGCTGTCCTGGGTGAACCGTGCTGAGAAAAATGAATTAAAGTTGAATGTTTCAAAGAGTGGCTTCTGATTTTTGTAGCAATAATTGACTCTGTAACTTGCCTATGATTGACGTGAGACTAATGGGAATGACCAATTTGATGCTATTGATTTATCACCCTTTTTGAAAATCGGAACTACATTTGCAAGTTTCCAACTGGCACTAGGCCCGATTCTAATGACTTATTAAATAAAACTGCTAATGGATTACTCAACTCATCTCTACATTCTTTTAATATTCTAGCATATACCTCGTCTGGACCAGGCGATTTATGAAACTTCAGTTGTTAATTACTTTAAGCACATCGTTACTAGTAATATTGATATTCATCAACATATTTTCTATACTGTCGTTATATACCTTATGAACTTCTGGAAACTGTGCTAGGTTTTCATTTGTGAATACTGAGCGAAAATGACTATTTAACGTACTACACATTTCTAACTCATCATCAGTCATTTCTCCTGTCGTAGTTTTAAGGGGACCTATTGTATCTCTAACCTTTGATTTATACAGTTGATAAAAAGCTTTGGGGGTATATTTCGATTCGTTTGCTACCTTGATTTCATAATTTCTCTTTGCTTTCCTAATTTCTGTTTATACCTGTCTTGTTAGGTTCTGATAGTAACCAAGTAAGTGATTTTCGCCTTTCTTAAGTTTTCTATATACTCCTTTCTTTTTTCCTAGAAGATCTAAGAGTCTATTATTCATCCATTTTGGTTGGTTCCGTATCGATCTGAATTTTCTTTTAGGGATGTGTTTATTTTGGGCATTATTGATTGTCGCAATAAATTGTTCATAAGTAGCTGCTAAATTAAATTCGGGGTTATCCCGTCCTAAGTTGACAGTTTCCGGAGGTGTGGGGGGATTAATCTTTTGACCATAGGGTCATCCCTTAGGTCTCTCCTTATCCTACCGTAATTAGCATTCCTAAAATCCGGGATCAAGGCCGAATTTTCCTTCTTCCTGCCATCCCATATTATGTTAAAATATATGGCTTTATGATCACTGTTTCCTAGTTCGTCTCCAATCCCAACATCTTTTACTAGATTTTTCATTATTACTGAGAACTAAATCGAGGATATTATTTCCTCTAGTGGGCAAGTTTATAAATTTATATATAAAACTATCCTGTACTACTTCTATAAAATCTTCAGATTCATTATCGCTAAGTTGATATTTCCAATCTATGCCTGAAAAGTTGAAATCGCCTAGAATACATACATTGTTTCTATCAGATGCCTTCTTTATTTCCTCCCATAGCAATTTACCATCGTTCCTACTCAAATTAGGTAGTCTATATATAACACCAATGACTACGGATTCACTGCCCTCACCAATCTCTACGCAAATACTTTCATTGTCGCTATTTGTTTTAATGTTTGATTTATTGCAGCCTTTTAATGACACCCTGATATACACTGCTACACCGCCACCTCTCCTTCCTACTCTGTCAAATTTAAATAGGTTATATCCTGGAAAATGAAATTCTGCTAAAAATGCTTGCTGTTTGAATTTATCCATGTTTCCGTTATTGCAATTATATCTATGTTCTCTTTACTAACAATGGCCCTGAGCTGGTCCATTTTGTTACACAGGCTTCTACTAGTAGTATAATAAACACTCAATATATTTCTTCCGTTTCTATCTGTTTTACATTTATGACTTTGATGTTTGTTATTATGACTAACTATATTTTCAGCATTATCTACTTCTGTTTCACTACTTCCCAGGACCTGCTTGTTTTTTGACTCCCATTTTCCCCGACCCCTCTCTACTGGCGAAACCCCCCCTTCGGAGTGACAATTTCAGGCTCCAGGGATGCAGACAACGTCTTTACCCCCTCACGAGACAAGTGTACTCCGTCGCGACAGTACAGGTAGTCGTTGCCATAAAATCGTTGCCCGTCATCAATGAATGCCCAACCATTGTTTGCACAATGTATTTCCAGTCGGCAATTAATAGCAATTGCCCTGGACAGCCATTCACGACCAACCCCTCTTCTAGGCAAGACACTACATACTATCGGGACCCCTCCCCTATCTCTAATCTTCCCCAGCGCCTCCCTATACCTCTTGAAAAGTTCCTCACTCCTAACCTTACCTATGTCGTTTCCCCCCACACTAAGACACACTACTGGATTGGTGCCCTCCCCTGACAAAACTCTGTCTAACCTCTCGGCTACATGCCCTATCCCAGCCCCAGGAAAACATACCCTAGTCCTACGTTTCCTATCTCTCGCACAAAAAGCCCGATCCATAAACCTCACCTGGCTGAAGATTGTGAAGTGAGATGCAGTGAAGATTGTGAAGCGAGATGTAGTGAAGATTGTGAAATAAGATTATAAAGTAAACTGCAGTAATTGAGGTTAAACGAACGCTGGTTATTCTGTAGTGTATCCGTGTCTTGTTAACGTGGAACCAACATGGCGGTGGTTCTCAATATAGATACGTTATTTTGCCGGGAATTTCTGTCAAAACAAAATATGAATCAACCATATTTAGCCTAAATTAACCTAACGGCTTTATTATATATTCTAAGTTTTTTAAGTTGGATAGATCAGATCAGGTTAGGTTAAGTCAGGTTGGGTTAGGTTAGGTTAGTTTTGTTAATTTTGCCACTTAGAGGCTAGTTTATTGTGCCCCCCATACTCATCCTGTCAGCTGTAGCACAGAGAGATTACAAAGTGGTGTTAGATGAGGTAGGTGGTTAAGTTAAGTTTCAATAGGTTAGGTTAGATTATGTCAGGTTGGGTTAAGTTAGGTTAGGTAGGTAATAAGTAGATATGTTATGTTAGGTAGGTGGGAAAGTTAGGTTTGATTAGGTTAGCTTATGTCAGACGGGGAGGTTAGGTTAGATTATGTCAGGTTAGGTTAGATTATGTCAGGTTAGGTTAGATTATGTCAGGTTAGGTCAGATTACGTCAGGTTAGGTTAGATTATGTCAGGTTAGGTTAGATTATGTCACGTTAGGTTAGATTATGTCAGGTTAGGTTAGATTACGTCAGGTTAGGTTAGATTATGTCAGGTTAGGTCAGATTACGTCAGGTTAGGTTAGATTATGTCAGGTTAGGTCAGATTACGTCAGGTTAGGTTAGATTATGTCAGGTTAGGTAAGTAGGTAAAGGTGGGTATAAAAGGTTAGGTTAGGTCGGCAGGTTTTAGTGTAGGAGCTTAAGTAATCCCGTAAAAATTTCATGTTAATTTTTGACACCATACATTATAATAATCCTTATAAACTATGTTAAGGAACTGTGGTGTCATTTTTTCTGAACGGTTTATTATAAGTTTTATGCCTTTAAAGAAGTTTTATTAAAGAGCGGCGTAATGAACCACAGATGTATTACCATTAAGTCCTAATTAACTTAAAACATGACTAATAACCTATGAACATGTAGTATTATATGATTACAATTTAACATAATATATCATGAATGCTGTTATAATATCATAAGTGTGTTACAAACATGGTTGCTCATATATGCCATCCTGTCTCTGGCAAAAAAGAGATTGCAGTAAGTAAAATTATTTGCTAAAGACAAACACTGGAAATTAAACATATACATATTACCATTATCTGAAAAGCTTAGAACCACCGTTTTATATTTATTAAAAGTTTGTAGTGTTATACATCATGTGTAAACAAGTCACAAGTTATTATTTACGACATTGCTTCAGTCCTCGTCATCAGAGTCTACTGTGTACAACAGATTCCTTCACCTTGTTTAGGCATTTCTCATCATCTGCTTGACAGTTACACATCTCGGTGCATGTCATGCTATTTTCTGATTCTTTCTGTATGAATATGACAATGATCCACATTTCCTGATGCCACATCCACATTTAACAAGTTCTATGATTGCTTCTGGAGCTGGTGGTTGGTCTGATATTACTAGTATGAAACAGTCATTGTCAATCTTCCAGCTATGCTCTAATTGTGAAAGCATTTCACTGTCTGCATCACAAGACCACAGAAGAGCTTGATACCTTCCTCTCAATATATGATACTTTAGAGTTGCTGCAGTCGCTGGTAGTTCTCCAGCTTCTGCCTGCGTTTTCTTGAAGAGATGCCATCTAAGTTATGACAGTTTAGTGAAAGTCATTCGTGGACAGCAGAGCTTAAATACAAATTCCTTTAGACCAATAAACATGTCTGCTGGAGGGCATTTGGTCTACTCAGCATCTTGAATGCATCTAGGACTTTTGTGTTAGATTTCATCAAAGTGCTCCAACATGCTTTCTTTCCTTTGCCAACAAATTTTCCAATGCAGTCAGATCCTGTGAAGGCATTGAAACCTGTAAGGCTCTCTGCCCAATGTGTCGTCGCTCACCAGTTCCTGTTTTCATACTTGTATTTTCTCCAAGTTGAGGCTGCTTTAATATGCCAAACACATCAGTGTCTGGTGACTTGATATGTACAGTGCTGCCCTTCTGTGATGCACATACTGTATGTCCTGCTTAAGTTCTATAACTTGTGATAGCAATTTGATGGTTGAAGTCTTATTTGCTGCTTTCCACGACAGAAGATTAACCTTGGACATCTTTTCCCAGATGCTCAATGGACCAACAATACGTTTCTTGACAAAATTTTCATAATTTGTCTTCCAACTTCATATGCACATAGATTGTCATATTTGGCATTTTCTGGCATTACAGCTCCAGTTACCAAGTTTAAAAGAGCATCATTTTCCTGGGATTACAGTCACCAATAACATTGTGTAGTTTCTGTACATCAGCATATTGACGGCTGACAATAGCTGTAGAGAGCTCATGATGTTCTGTTCTTTTGTAATCTTTATGAGTTTGATATTTTATGTAATGAACTTAATTTGAAAACCCAAATGGTAGTATATGATCTTTTATCACCTTAGACACTCTGTGCGTCATGCCTCTCAAGTGACTTTTTTCCTCTCTTACTTCTCTGGACAAATACGACCTTTATCCCATCAGAAAAAATATCACCATATATTTTCTTAATCTACAGGTGCCAAGGTTTAAAATGACGGATGGTGTTAAAAATTAACCTGAAATTTTTACGTGACCACATATTGTCTTGTTGAGTTTCTGAGAGAACTTCACGGCTAAATAGCGCCTCTGTATTGATAGCCGGTACATGTCGTAATATCCACCGCTCATAGTTAAATCTTTATGTCCGTTTATTTTGTCCTAATTTAAATATCAAAGAGTGTTTTTATTTTTAAGTATCTTAAGTATCTTTTTTCCTCACTCTTAAGTATCTAAGTATGATGTTTTTTTCATTTTTAAGTAACTAACCATATTTTTGTTTTCATTATAAAATGTGATTGATATAGACAACAGAAGTAAATATCAGCTGGAGGTCGTAAACGAAGCTGATGTGAAGTATTTGACTCACTGTTCCGTTTAAATCCAATTATTGCTTCTTGGTTTATACCGAAGAAATAAACTGTCAACGAACCATCCGGATTCAAATGTGTCTTAGTATATGGTGTTTAGGTGTCATTCTGATAACAAGAATGACTTTGTGTACTGTGTGTTGTATAGGATAGGGTTGGGTTGGGTTGGGATGGGTTAGATTATTTACGTGGGTATATTCTGTCGATTTTATAGGTATCTTGCTTCTTGGTTCTTCTTATCATGAGTATCTGTGCTTATTAATACACCACCGCAGGATAGTGGAAGAGGAAATGGATAGTAACGAGATAATATTCTTCTAACATATACCTTAGCTTGATTACAGGTAACACCAGGTAGAAGTTACATGACTCTTAAGAGTTTTCCTCGACTTGGCTGATTCAACTGTAAGACTTGTTGTATTTATCCTTATTAAAATCCTCCACCTGTAAGACCCTCCACTTGTAAGACCCTCCACCTGTAAGACCCTCCACTTGTAAGACTCTCCACTTGTAAAACCCTTTATGGATTTGAAATACCTTCTCGTCTTGACTCCACTAGTACTGTACACACCCTCTCTAGCCTTAGTTTACAGTAATGTTGAAGTATATAATGAAGACTCACAGCTCATGGGTTAGAAAACAAAAGATGCTTGTTTTATTTATTTATTTATTTATTTATTTATTTATAGCTTATTTTAGAATCCCCGAAAGTTAGAACAAAATGGCTGACGGGACTCACAAGCGGGCGATGTTTACAGTATGGACCAAGAATAAAAAATAAATGAAAAATAAAATAAATAAATCGTAAATTGGTGCATTGTTTCTCCAGGGATAATTACAGAAGTACAAATGTTCTCCAGCAGTGGGTAACGATCATAGCCACGTATAGAGCTTCTAACGCAGGTAGATTGATATAGATGCATTACCTGGAGTTAGTGGGTTACAGGGGCCTCCTACACGATAATATTAAAGGTGTTTTTTCCTTCTGTTTGTGGCACTTGAGGTGTTTAGGTTAGGTTTAATTAAAATGGTTTAGTTATAATAGTTATATTACGATAAGTTAAGTTGAATTTGTGAACTTTTGATTTGCATATCGTTTTTAGAAGGATTTGTTAGCTAATAAGTTTAATTTGGATAAGTTTAGTTTAATTTAGATCATTGATTTTACAAGGTCGTATTATAATGACTGGGAACCATATAGAAAAACTGTTAGAAAAGAAGTAAATATTTCTACGGCAGAATGAGTAAGTCAATATGGTGGCAGAGTTGCTGACGCAACTTTAAACGGGGTATATACTATGCCATTATATTATCAGAGCTTTCCTGTTGTACGAATCGCCTCCGGCCAAAGTGTCTTACTGGCTCATGTGAAGATTAGCCTCTAGTTTATTTAACCTCAAGATTAACTACACTGGCACTGCCTGACCTGACCTGACCTGACCTCCCCTACCCTACCCTACCCTACCCTACCCTACCCTACCCTACCCTACCCTAACCTAACCTAACCTAACTTAACTTCCCAAGTAGCGTTAGGTTAATCATTAGTTGAAATAAGCTGGGAGGGTTAATCTTCAGGTAATCTATCTTAATTAACAATTTTGGTCAGGTGAGGCCTTCCTTACCTTACTCGAGAGCAGGAGGAGGAGGACTTGCTAACGTCTACAGATCATCGTCAACCAAGGCAGATATTGAATACCTTTTGTTTACCTTCGTGGCTTAAGAACACATCTTAACACCATAAGACTATTCGCCTCAATACAATAATACAGTAATTGATTATTGTATTCTAATAAAATTTACGGTGTATCTTGTGAACCAGATTTATTGTTTGACCTTAGTGAATGAGAAACTGGTTGAGGTGTATTGTGGTAAACATCCTTAAGAGCAGCTCTGTGTGTTCTTACGACCTCAAAGTAACACAAAAGGTAGCCAATATCTACCCTTGATCAGTCACTTCATGTAGATGTCAATTGTGTCATTTTTCTAGACTTAGTGCCCCCTGGAGGAGAAAGTAAATACAATGTTGATATATTTTGGTCACAACACACACTAGTAGATTATTTTTCCTTTTTAACTAAATAATTAACACTATGAAGCTAACTAATTATATAACTCAAAGATGGTAACCAATATGGCGTCGATATTGTTCACATACTCTATGATAAATAGATGTATTGTCTGTTTAATTTTAGGGAAGAATTTAATTTATAAACCTTTGAGAATCTGGATACAGGAGTTTTGTCTTTGTGTGTGTGTGTGTGGTGATGATGACGCATACTTTCCTCTGCAGTGAAAAAAATATCTTGACATTGCAAAGTTTAACTGTAAGCCGAAGGAACGTTTGTAATGTGACTTATGTGAAATTGTAACTTGAAATTCTTTGTGAAAAAATATTTCCCTATAAAGTTTGGCAATAAATGAAGTATTACATCAAGGTGTAACTTGTAGTTCCTTGTGGAGTAATTACCTATGTGGACGATACAGCTACTCCAGGGTGTAAGACCTAGAGTAGAAAGTCTTTAGACCTTACCTGAGGTTGAAAGACTCTTATAGTGGAACGTCTTAGGTATTGAAACTTTAATTACAGTAAATAAAATATAATCTACCTAAACATTCCTTCACCTGGCGACAACTAATGATACAGGTGGTGTAATAGCTCTTTAAAATTCCTCCGTTTGATATAATAATGACCACACATGAACTTATAATGTGCAATATCTTGATAACACATTAGCTGCAACATTACACATAGTCCAGTGTATGTGTAGTGAGGGACATCTACCTAAATGAGTTACAGAATGTGGAGTTGAGGCAAAAAAAAGTTGGGACATGTTTGAGATCATCAGTTGAGCCAAACGTTTATACTCAATATTGTTTTAATGGTATTTTAGAGCGACAGAAAAATGTAAACAAAATGGCCGGCTAGGTGACACATACCTTACAAGAAATAAACATGAGAACGAACACACACACACACACACACACACACACACACACACACACACACACACCAGTTTTACCCACATTATCACCAGACTATCGGCATACCTGGTCGGTGGACACCTGCCTCCTCCTCCTCCTCCTCACCTTGCTAATATGCTAATATGCTAATATGCTCTGGTATGTTCCAGTCTATTTAAGATATGCTCCCATCTATCTTAAAGAGCTTATGCTAGGTTGGTCTGATATGCTCCTCAAAGACTATGCTGATATACTCTTGTCATCTGATATGCCATTATGTTCATATCACTCTAAAGGATATACTAATATGTTCTGATATGTTGGTATGGTTCTGTCTCTCAGAGGGTGTGTTGATGTACTATAAGAGCATATGGGGTATGCTGATATACTTGGTTATGTAGCTAGGCTCATATCTCTCTTACAGGGTATGCTAATATACCCTGATATGCTTGCATCTATCTCTGAGCGTATACTGGTTGACTGTAATGACATAAGAGATATGCTGGTATGCTTCTAAGGGAATATGTTAACATACTCTAATAATAATTTGAAATGAGGTTAGCTATACCTTAGATTCAGGGGATATACTGATATGATATGAATTAACCTAGAAGTATACTGATATGTTCTCAAGGCATTCAGGGGATCTGTTAGTATGCTTCGACATACTTTCGGAACAAGGTAAACTGGACCTTCAGAAGATAGGGTGATATGCTGACATATTCTGATGGATCTAAGAGAGAGTGGAAGACTATGAGAGCTAGTTAATATACTCAGGTATGTTGATATCCCTTCATGGCACTTGGGATATATGGTAATATACTCCGATGTGTCTCTTTGGATATACTGATATGCCACTAATGGGTCCCCAGAAAGCAGGAGACAAGTTGATCTGCTTCGAGGACACTAATCTGTATAATGATTTTTTCCCTGACTGTTAAGAAGTATACTGGTATATTTCAAATGTTGCTTAGTATTATAGTATACTTTGGGCTGTTCTGAACATATTTCACAGCTGATTTTCAGAAATATATGCTGCTGTCACTGGCTTGTTTATTCCGGAGACATTGATTATACTTTGAGTATGTTGATATGCTTTGTTACCAGTCAAGGAATACGCTGATATGTTCTGACACTTCTCAGTGATTACCCTGATATACTTAGATACCTGACAGTATTTATTGGAGTATAGTGTCCTATACTCTGATGTCATTCTAGTGATATGCTGATGAGCTGACATACCGCTTTATGTAACTGTGATATATTGAATCATATACATCCATTCTTCACGCTTAATATATATGATATTCTAAACAATGCTGATATTATTTATGTTATACCCTGATTATATACTAACATACTACAGTGTCATTTATAGTGTATGATATTAAACATTCGGGGGTATACTTTGAGGTTATTTAGAGAATATGATGGCAAACGGTGATATACTCTGATGCCATATTTGGTACACACAGATATATTGATATAATTTATATAATATACCGATAGATATAACTAAATATCTGTGAAGTAAATCCTGTACTTTTTGATATACCATTCAGGGTGAAGGTATGCTAATATACCACGATAGCACCTGTCTCTCAGCGCTAATATACCCTGATGGCACACTTAACATCCTGGCGCCGGTCGTGGGGTATACTAATATGCTAAATTCTTCTTCATCTTCTAATATCTCGACTTCAGCTTCGTAAACTGTGATTACTTAAACGTATTTAACGCTCGTTTACGTAACTTTTTTGTAGAATAAATGAATGTATATCCGGGGTTCTTCTGTTTCTTTGTCCATCTGATGTTTGCGTCCATGTTGAGGAGAACCACTTAGCAGGGCTCGCATTTTCCCATAATGTGTTACCTCAAGTTCCATAATTTGCACTTAGTGAAGCCACGATATCCCGCGTTATGTTGTCCGTCTTACTTCCATCTGGGTTATGTGTCTAAGTTGGTGAAAAAATTAAATTAAGGCTGAATTATTGTTAAATGTTAAGGTATTATAGTACTTGTCTGTCGTGTTGTTAATATAACATAGTTTCACCAGCAGTATGTACTCAAGAGCTTATTAACATCGTTGACGAGTCAGAGCCGCAACACTGAACCAATCTATATGAACATTAACACAAAAATAAATTGTTACATTACATCGACTATCAAGACATAACTTACAATACAAATTAATAAATAATTGTACCAGGCAGATAAAAATATTAGTTACAAAAATTATGAAAATAGTCTTAATGTTCACGCCAGAACTTACCCCATAACAAAAGCCATACAACATTTTCCCAGTTAAGACTTCGTTAAATACAATCTCAAACTCCTTCTCAGAAACTGTGTGTTGGTGGTGTGCCACGTGTGGTGTGTGTGTGTGTGTGTGACAGCACCTTTGATTTATACAAATATTCACCCAAATGAATAACACCAAGTAATTCACCATGTTATTCACGACTCTTAGATCACTTGGCTTGCGTCTCTCAAAAGGTCGAGCCAGGGTCAGTTGATTCAGTAAACACCGCTCACATTAATAGGGACCTGCCACACTTTGCCATAAACAGATAAATTGTACCGGGAATTTTCCCCCCACACACTCATCATTGTCACTTTATGTAACTTGCTGACAAAACCCATGACCCTTCAGGCCTTTTACGCCCTTAATGCATGAGTCATAAAGGCAAGCATGAACTCTGCATGCTTCCCAGTTGGGCACTGTGAACGCTTCTGCGCTTCACCTTGCACAGGATGTAAGGGGGTGCCCAATAAACTAGCCCCCTCGTGGGCAATCTGTAATCACTACCACTGTCTCGCGGCCCAGAGTAGTAGTTGGACATATCACTAGACAGGGAAATTCACACTTAACACAAGTGTTATCTCAAGGTCATATTCACAACACTTCCCTGGACAGAATTCATAATTTATTTTCTTATATTACATCTGTGTGTATACCTGCTACTAGATAAACAGAAAATGCCAAGAAGTGTTTACATCAAGCGCTGCCACTTAAGAGTTCCAAGAACTAAATTAAAACAATTAGTGTGTGTGTGTGCATGGTGTGAGTGTGCATGGTGTGTGTGTGTGTGAGTGTGCATGGTGTGTGTGTGTGCATTGTGTGTGTGTGTGTGTGTGTATATGGTGTGTGTTTGTTTGTTTGTATGGTGTGTGCATGGTGTGTGTGTGTGTGTGTGTGTATGTGTGTATGGTGTGTGTATGTGTATGGTGTGTGTATGTATGGTGTGTGTGTGTGTGTGTGTATGTGTGTGTATGGTTTGTGCATGTACGGTGTGTGTATGGGTGTGTGTGATTGTGCATGGTGAGTGTGTGACTGTGTATGGGGTGAGTGTGTGTGTGTGTGTGTGTTTCCATTGCCATGAGGATATCATACAATTCTTAAAGCACTGGTCACATGGGCGCATTTTTTTTTAGCAATTTCTTGCCGGAAAGTTATTTTGAGCAATTTTCGAGAAATTCGAGCAAGTTTTTGAAGCATTTTTATTGACAATCGTGATAGTCAATTTCTTGACTATTTCGAGCAAGATTATCGGTTCAAAACCCGGTTAATACCATATTTAATGACACGAAGCTTATTTATCGAGTATTTACCTTGGCTATATATAACATAGATCAATAACATTATGTATAAAATGCACAAACAGTTTTTTACGACACACTGAGTTTATTATTTGGGTGGTGTTTTGGCGTGTTTGTTTACAAAACACAAGCCCATACAGCCGGTCATTCTCCACACACTAACAAACCTCCCTACTGTAACTACGATAGTTGAACCAGTCTATATTAAACACTCGTTCCTCCTCCTCGCCAGCCACTTACGAGTCCCCAATAGTTTTTCTTCGCTTTCTCTCATTTCTTTTTAATAATAACAATAATACCAAGGATAGCTGCTGTGTCGCCTGCATTGTTGTTGTGATGTTCCCTCTCCCTTCTACTCGCACAGCGGCGTTAACTTTTTTTTCTTGCTGTAGTAACTGAACCAAGAGCCACTCGTGTGACCACATTTGGAAGAAATTACTCGTAATTTCTTGCTCCAAATTAATTGCTCATCAAAGGGATCGTGTGACCGTAACTTAAGTCACCCTTTAAGAAAAACTGTAAATACTGATTCACAAACTTAAGGATAATTTCTGACTTGGAACCATCGGTGTAATGCAGAAAACAGTTATTGTATTCTAAAACCTACCCAAGAAATCTTTTACCCACTTACGATATAATTCTTTTCTATTCCATCAATAGATGTTATTTTACTTTTTTATACGTATTTTTATTTAGTAATTTATAAACTATTTTCTTTATATACTTCATTACCTTTTAGTGTAATGAAGAGAATGAATTACAGAAGGTTTTTATAATTATATTGCGAACAATATTTTTCCTCGCAATAAATAAACAATGACGATGATCTTGTTTACAATATGGAGCTTGATGTCTTACTCCATGTTCGTTTATTACATTTTCTGCCATACCCGACTGTTCTTTTTTTTCTTGTGGTGAAGGTTTTTGACAATTGATATATATATAAAGTTGAGTTAAGAATAATGACTCTGATATTATAGCCATTAGGTCCTGAATAATAAGTGGTGTCTAAGTGAACAAATGTATGATGTCTTCAATTACCAGCGTAGTGTGGGGTAACAGTGGGGGTAGAAGCGAAGGGTAGGAGTGAAGGGTGGGAGTAAGGCGTGGGAGTAAGGGGTGGGAGTAAGGGGTGGGAGTAAGGGGTGGGAGTAAGGCGTGGGAGTAAGGGTTGGAGTAAGGGGTGGGAGTAAGGGGTAGGAGTAAGGGGTGGGAGTAAGGGGTGGGAGTAAGGATGGGAGTAATGGGTGGAGAGGCGGGTGGGAGAAGGGTGGAGGCAGGTGGGAGTAAGGTGGAGTAAGGCGGAGTTAAGGAGTAAGGGGTGGAGTATGGTGGAGAAGGTGGGAGTAAGGGGTGGGAGTACATGGGAGGCGGGAGAGCAGGTGGGAGGCGTGGGAGTAAGGGTGGGAGTAAGGTGGGAGGCAGGAGCAAGGGGTGGGAGTAAGGGGTAGGAATAAGGGTAGGAGGAAGGGTGGAGTAAGGGGTGGGAGGCGGTGGGAGTAGGGTGGGAGTAAGGCATGGGAGTAAGGCGTGGGAGTAAGGGTGGGAGTTAGGGGTGTGAGTAAGGGGTGGGAGTAAGGGGTAGGAGTAAGGGGTGGGAGTAAGGGTTGGGAGTAAGGGGTGGGAGTAAGGAGTGGGAGTAAGGCGTGGGAGTAAGTGTGGGAGTAAGGGGTGGGAGTAAGGGGTGCGAGTAAGGGGTAGGAGTAAGGGGTGGGAGGTGGGAGGGTGGGGAAGGTGAAGCAGGTGGGATTGGTGATTGGGTGGAGTAAGGTAGAGATAAGGGGTGAGTAAGGTGGAGCAGGCAGTAAGGGGAGTAAGGTGGGAGCAAGGGGTACGAGTAAGAGGGTGGAAGCAAGGGGTGGAAGCAAGGGGTGGGAGTAAGGGGTATGAGTAAGTGGTCGGAGTAAGTGGTAGGAGTAAGGGGTAGAAGGGGGTAGGCGGCGGGGAGGCAGGATTAAGGGTGAGGCAAGGGTGGAGTAAGGAGGAGTATATGGAGCAAGGATGGGAGTAAGGGTGGAGGCAGGGTGCTAGTAAGGGTAGGAGTAAGGGTGGAGTAAGGCTGGGGAGTAAGGGGTGGGAGTATATGGAAGTAAGGGTGGATTAAGGGCAGGGAGTAAGGGGTGGGAGTAAGGGGTGGCAGTAAGGGGTGGCAGTAAGGGGTAGGAGTAAGGGGTGGGAGCAAGGGGTACGAGTAAGAGGGTGGAAGCAAGGGGTGGAAGCAAGGGGTGGGAGTAAGGGCTATGAGTAAGTGGTAGGAGTAAGTGGTAGGAGTAAGGGGTAGAAGTAAGGGGTAGAAGTAAGGGGTAGGAGTAAGGGGTAGAAGTAAGGGGTAGAAGGAAGGGGTGGAACCAAGGGGTGGGAATAAGGGGTGGGAATAAGGGGTGGGATTAAGGGGTGGGAGTAAGGGGTAGGAGTAAGGGGTAGGAGTGACGAGTAAGAATGTGGGACAAGAGGGAGGGGTAGCAGTGGGGGGGTAGGGTTAGGTTACAAACTTCTATTTACTTCATCATCTGTATCCTGCTGGTGATGTTCTCTCTTTAAACAATTTGTAAAATAAATAAATAAATGGTCAGGTGTAAATGGTAAGAATTTAACAGAGTAATACTGAGGTATTACAAGAAAGAACTAAAAACTGTCCACTGTGTGTATCAACATTTTATAAAAGTATTTGTGAAGCTGTAAAATACTTAGATATAAACTTTTAATTCAACTCTGTAATAAAAATAATTGCAATAATGAATCTAAACAAGAAATGAACTGGGTGAAAAAATCTACAAAATACTAAAAATATAAAAAAGAAGAATTACAGTAAAACCTGAATCATTGTAATAAATATTATTAAACTTTTCGTTGTTATGACCTAAAACAAACAAGGAAGACTCGTCTAGATTTTCGCTCTGTGAATTAACTCCTTGGATCGCTTTTGGGCAAGAGGGGAGTTACTCCGACTTATTCCGTGAAAATATTCCCAACTGTCCATAGAATCCGTTACAGTTTCCTTTATAGTAAGTGACTCACAAATGATTAATATTCCCATTCACCAATACTTTATTATATCAGAGAACAGTGCAGAGATAAGCTGGCCAATGAGCGATGGTCAAAGATAATACAGATTTAATATTGGATTGATAAGTACAGCTATAGTGATTTGTTTCATGTTACAGTAATAATAAACTTTATCAAATGTTATAACTACCAAAGTGTTATTTTCGTGATCGATACCCTGCTGCCAGGATTATAACATCGTTTAAAAGTTCAGTAAAAATATCATGCAGATTAAAACCTAACCTAGTGTATCGTAACCTAACTTAGCCTTTCCTAAGCTAACTTAGACTATCCTAAACTAGCCTAACCTATCCTAATCACACCAAACCTAACCTATCCCAAATTTATATATCATCAACAGATTTATAGATATGTTGGAGAAATAATTATCAAAAGTTTGTTGTCTCTGCAAATGTATTTTTAAAAAAAGAAAATGAAATTAAAACTTCTAGAGAACTCAATTGTGTCATGAGCGTTGCGGCTTGGTTCGGTTAGGTAACATTAGGTTAGGTTAGATAAGGTAAGGTAAGATTAGGTAAGGTGAGGTAGTGTTAGGGTTAAATACATTTTACTAATTTTGCATCAAAATAATCACGACTGAAGGTATCGGATAAAAAACCTCTGAATATAATTTTTTTTCTGAGAAAAAAATTTCTTTACCACTTATTTTTTGCCCCACTTTTTTTATTAAGTTTGATGAACTTAGATTAGGTTAGGTATTATTTAACTCTGAGTCATGGGTACTTATTGGATACTTGGCAGAATAACTTGTTATAACTTGGTCCTAACAAAGGCGGAGTCTAAGCAAAAATGTTCACTTGACCTCATATTTTGATTTCATTACTGAAGGATATTTACAGCTATACCACATTAATAAGGTCTATCTGCAAGTTTATTCAGTCATAAAAAAAAATATACCCTAAATGTGGACAATAAAAATCTTCTATTTTGGTACAAATTACTTGAAAAGTTGTAAGAAGACAAAAGCTGCATCTCTTCCATAAAGCGAGAAATAGAACAGCCAAGCCTCTTCTTGTCGTAAAAAAAACTAATATTGTATTTTAGTATGTTGATGTACAAAACATTTTCTTCATTATTCTATGATAAAACAAGTCTAACAAGCATTATTAAAACATATATTATTAATTTTTTTCATGCAATCCGGAAATAGCGACTACTATATCCAGGTTGATCGTGTTGAGGTCCTGTAAGTTACAGGCTAGATTACGAGCTCACTTACGGAGTTCGATGCCAAATATTTGTTTTGAGAATCCCGATCGGAGACTGTAAGTTCAGTTACTTGGTAAACAAGTAGATACAGTGAAATAAACTGCTGTACTTAAATATTATGTAACTCAAAATATATTCCCAAAACAGCACGTTTACAGATGAAAAATAAAAAAAGCATAAATAATACAAACAAAATCAATTAATATGTTTTTTATTACAGTATTTTTAAATATCAGAAGCGTAGGTTCAGCGCTTCTTTTGTGTCTTTTTTCCGGTGAAGATGTAGTCTCCCCATGGCAGGTACTGGTCCTTTTGTACATGGCAGAAAGTGGTAGTTTCCTTCTTCTTCTTGTTGTTTTGGGTCTTGTTGTTTTGGGTCTTAGTGTGTTTTGTGGTCTGCAGTTTGTTAGATCGGGGGCCCTTCTCCTTCATCTGGCAAGGCTTCACCTCCACCTTAGTCACCTTCGATACAGTGCGTCGGAACACCATTGTGATGTACTGACACTAACAGCTCTCCTACTGAGGTCAAATC
>NW_024718299.1:0-11798 GCF_018991925.1 Homarus americanus | reverse complement strand
GGTTGACAACATGTGAACGCTGCTTGCATTAAAAATTGTCAGAATAAAAAACTAAAAAAAAAAATCCGATACTAAGAAAAAACTGAGTAAATTAATGTTAAAATATCAATCTACCTTACCTACATCACCTCCTTAAGTAGATGGTATATTATCCAGCATGTCCAGGGAATACCCGAGGAACCGACTCTATTCAGAGATAGTGAAGAAAACAAATTAAGTGAGATAGTAGTGACTAGTAACGATGTTAGTAAGCAAATAGACAAACTAAAGCCTAATAAGTCACCTGGTCCGATCAGATATTTGCCAGAGTATTAAAGGAATGTAAGGAAGAGCTTAGTATGCCCTTAGCAAAGTTGTTTAACATGTCATTAAAAACAGGTGTACTACCAGAATCCTGGAGGATAGCGAATGTAATACCGATTTTCAAGAAGGGGGATAGATCACTATCCTCTAACTACCGCCCAATCAGTCTAACATCAATAGTAGGCAAATTACTGGGAGCAATCATTTCAAACTCTATTCGAAATCACCTGGAGAAGCACCGATTGATCAATGATTCCCAGCATGGCTTCACAAGCGGACGTTCTTGCCTAACTAATCTATTAACATTCTTTTCATCAGTTTTCGAATCGGTGGACGAGGGGCACAATTATGATGTGGTTTATCTCGACTTTAGCAATGCCTTCGACAGAGTCCCCACGAAAGACTAATTAGAAAGGTAGAAGCTCATGTCATCAAAGGTGACATCCTTAAATGGATTAGGGCGTGGTTACAGGACAGGAAACAGCGAGTGAGCATTAACGGCACTAAGTCCCATTGGAGCAACGTCACAAGTGGAGTTCCCCAAGGCTCAGTACTTGGACCACTATTATTTATTATATTCATAAACGACATAGATATCGGCATTGACAGCAACATAAGTAAATTTGCTGATGACACTAAAATAAGACGTGTTATCAAATCTGACGAGGACTCGGCAAAACTACAGGAAGATCTAAACAAATTTTTCGAATGGTCTGAAAAATGGCAGATGAAATTCAACGTCTACAAATGTAAAGTACTCAGTATAGGAGATGTAAACAGGGAAACCAGATACCAGATGAACAACGATGCCATAGAGAAATCTGACTGCGAGAGAGATTTAGGAGTAATGATAAGTAGGAACCTTAAGCTAAGTAAACAATGTGTTTTTGCTCGTAACAAGGCTAATAAAGTACTTGGGTTCATACAAAGGAGTGTTAGTTACAAGACTAGCGAGGCCATCCTAAAACTGTATCTTGCTCCTGTGAGACCACACCTGGATTACGCAGTTCAGTTCTGGTCACCGTATTACAGAATGGATATAGAATCCTTGGAAAGAATTCAGAGGAGAATGACAAGACTAATCCCGGGCATTAGGAACCTTGAGTATAGAGACAGGTTAAAGCTTCTTAATTTGCACTCCCTTGAGAGAGGTAGAGCGAGGGGCGACCTGATAGAGGTGTATAAGTGAAAGGCAGGGCTAAACAAAGGTGACATTACAAAGGTACTCAAACTATCCAACCAGGAGCGAACTCGTAACAATGGTTTTAAATTAGACAAATTTAGATTTAGGCGTGAAATAGGTAAACACTGGTTTGGAAACAGAGTAGTGGATGAATGAAACAAGTTACCAAATATCATCATTAACTCGAATAAGCTGAATTGCTTCAAACATAGGTTGAATGCTCATATGAGCAATAGGGGTTGGGTGTAAACGGGACTGCCCAGTATGGGCCAATAGGCCCGCTGCAGTTTCCTCCATTCTTATGTTCTTATGTTCTTATGTATTGTCTAAAATAATACAGTATAATTGGTTATTTTACTTCAATTATGACCTTGTGTGATAATAGGACATAGTACCATAATAAACCTTTTCTCGAACTGTTAAATAACTCAACAAAAATAATAACAATCCATTCTAAACAACGGATTATCAGACGTAGATGTCATAATTCAGCTCATCATAATTATCCATACACTCTCGTGTATAAATTCCACCGTCAAAATTTGTATTGTCGGAAGAAGTTTTACTGTCTGAATGTCTGTCTAATTCTACAAAAACTCTCCGTTAGTATCCGTCTATTTCCTCTGTTACCTCATCACTTAAGAGTATTATAAAATATTACCACTGACTGTAACACCTGATGTGCAATGTGCATACTCATATTTATAATCCTGTGTATTTTGTAACTGAAAGAAAATACAGGTACAGGAATATTTAGTTACTCTTGCGGTATACAAAATCATACATCTATCTATCTATCTATCTACTGTATCTATCTATCTATCTATTTATCTACTGTATTTATCTATTTATATCAATTTTATTAACTCACCTGTACCATTAATCATCAGTATATTTATCTTAATCTTCTTCCCATTTTGATTTATTCCTCTTAACAATGTATGTATCTACACCCACAAACATACCTACTATCTACTCCCAAACACCCACAAAACAAACCTACTATCCACCCCTACACCCACAAACATACCTACCATCACGCCCTACACCCACAAACAAACCTACTATCCACTCCCTACACCCACAAACATACCTACTATCCACGCCCTACGCCCACAAACAAATTTACTATCCACGCCCTACACCCACAAACAAACCTACTATCCATGCCCTACACCCACAATCAAACCTACTATCCATGCCCCACACCCACAAACAAACCTACTATCCACGCCCCACACCCACAAACAAACCTACTATTCACGCCCTACACCCACAAACAAACCTACTATCCACGCCCTACACCCACAAACAAACCTACTATCCACGCCCTACACCCACAAACACACCTACTATCCACGCCCTACACCCACAAACAAACCCACTATCCACGCCCTACACCCACAAACAAAACTACTATCCACTCCCTACACCCACAAACAAACCTACTATCCACGCCCCACACCCACAAACAAACCTACTATCCACGTTCTACACCCACAAACAAACCTGCTCTACCATCCACCCCTACACCCACAAACATACCTACTATCCACGCCCTACACCCACAAAACAAACCTACTATCCACGCCCTACACCCACAAACAAACCTACTATCCATGCCCCACACCCACAAACAAACCTACTATCCACGCCCCCACACCCACAAACAAACCTACTATCCACGCCCTACACCCACAAACAACCTACTATCCACGCCCTACACCCACAAACAAACCAACTATCCACGCCCTACACCCACAAACAAACCTACTATCCACGCCCTACACCCACAAACAAACATACTATCCACGCCCTACACCCACAAACAAACCTACTATCCACGCCCTACACCCACAAACAAACCTACTATCCACGCCCTACGCCCACAAACAAACTTACTATCCACGCCCTACACCCACAAACAAACCTACTATCCATGCCCTACACCCACAAACAAACCTACTATCCACGCCCTACACCCACAAACAAACCTACTATCCACGCCCTACACCCACAAACAAACCTACTATCAACGCCCTACACCCACAAACACACCTACTATCAACGCCCTACACCCACAAACAAACCCACTACATTCACGCCCCACACCTACAACAAACCTACTATCCACTCCTTTACACCCACAAACAAACCTACTATCCACGCCTCTACACCCACAAACAAAACCTACTATCCACGCCCCACAACTCCACAAACAAACCTAGTATCCACGCCCTACACCCACAAAACAAACCTACTATCCACTCCCTACAACCACAAACAAACACACACCATCCACGCCCCACACCCACAAACAAAACCTACTATCCACGCCCCACACCCACAAACAAACCTACTATCCACGCCCTACACCCACAAGCAAACCTACTATCCACGCCCTACACCCACAAAACAAAACCTACTATCCACCTCTACACCCACAAACAAACCACAACTATCCACTCCCTACACCCACAAACAAACCTACTATCCACGCCCTACACCCACAAACAAACCTACTATCCACGCCCTACACCCACAAACAAACCTACTATCCACGCCCTACACCCACAAACAAACCTACTATCCACGCCCCACACCCATAAACAAACCTACTATCCACGCCCTACACCCACAAAGAAACCTACTATCCACTCCTTACACCCACAAACAAACCTACCATCCATGCCCCACACCCACAAACAAACCTACTATCCACGCCCCACACCCACAAACAAACCTACTATCCACGCCCTACACCCACAAACAAACCAACTATCCACTCCTACACCAACAAACAAACCTACTATCCACGCCCCACACCCACAAACAAACCTACTATCCACGCCCCACACCCACAAACAAACCTACTATCCACGCCCCACACCCACAAACAAACCTTCTATCCACGCCCTACACCCACAAACAAACCTACTATCCATGCCCTACACCCACAAACAAACCTACTATCCACGCCCTACACCCACAAACAAACCTACTATCCACGCCCTACACCCACAAACAAACCTACTATCCACGTTCTACACCCACAAACACACACTACTATCCACGCCCTCCCCACACCCACAAACAAACCTACTATCCACGCCCCACACCCACAAAACAAACCTACTATCCACGCCCTACACCCACAAACAAACCTACTATCCATGCCCCTACACCCACAAACAAACCTACTATCCACGCCCCACACCCACACAAACAAACCCAATATCCACGCCCTACACCCACAAACAAACCTACTATCCACGCTCTACACCCACAAACAAACCTACTATCCACGCTCTACACCCACAAACAAACCTACTATCCACGCCCTACACCCACAAACAAACCTACTATCCACGCCCTACACCCACAAACAAACCTACTATCCACGCCCCACACCCACAAACAAACCTACTATCCACGCCCTACACCCACAAAGAAACCTACTATCCACTCCCTACACCCACAAACAAACCTACCATCCATGCCCCACACCCACAAACACACCTACTATCCACGCCCCACACCCACAAACACACCTACTATCCACGCCCTACACCCACAAACAAACCAACTATCCACTCCCTACACCAACAAACAAAACCCAACAATCCACACCCCAAAATGCCCTACCATTCACGCCCTACACCCACAAACAAACCTACTATCCATGCCCCACACCCACAAAACAAACCTACTATCCACGCCCCCACACCCACAAACAAATCCCAATATTCACGCCCTACACCCACAAACAAACCTACCATCCACGCCCTACACCCACAAACAAACCTACTATCCACGCCCTACACCCACAAACAAACCTACTATCCACGCCCTACACCCACAAACAAACCTACTATCCACGCCCCACACCCACAAACAAACCTACTATCCACGCCCCACACCCACAAACAAACCTACTATCCACGCCCTACACCCACAAACAAACCTACTATCCATGCCCTACACCCACAAACAAACCTACTATCCACGCTCTACACCCACAAAAACCTACTATCCACGTTCTACACCCACAAACACACACTACCCACCACCTACACCCACAATAGAGTAAAGGAGGAATACAGAGTGTACTTACTCAGGGTAGCCATACCACTCTGGGTGGTTGATCCTTAGTGCAGCAGGAAAGAGAAAAATTATAAGTGGGTCATTCTATTCCTCGTGTGATGGATGGAAGGATGGATGGATGGATGGATGGGAGACTGAATGGGAGGATAGATGGGTAGATGGGTGACTGAATGGGATGAGAGATGGGTAGGTGGGTGAATCGGTGGATGGATAAACAGCTAACTGGATGAATGGACATATGGACTTGGATGGTATATTTGGATGTAAAACCCTACGATATGAAGAACATTTTGGACGTATAAACCCATGACAATTAACACCATTTTGGACTTACATCACAGGAAACAGGTAAAACATTTCTGTGATCGTCCTTCAATAATTCCATACGCCAACCTTACCTGCATTTATCTCAATTACAGTATAAAATTTTAGTGTTAATTTCAGCATCGGAATCAATCAATCAATCTCTCTCTCTCTCTCTCTCTCTCTCAAGATGGAAAATTTCATGACGTAAAATCCGATGAAAACTCGACCCTGTTTATACGTGTTGCTTCGAGGTTTTGTTTTCACGTTAACCTCATGTTTCGTTTCGATAAATGACACATATCACAGGAGGTGAACTACAAACTGAACTTTGACCTGACACCAACGACCGACCGACGGAAGATGGGGCTTCGGGTTTAGTCGTATCCCATTTGAGAGTTTTATGAATGTAAAGCCCCGAATTAGTCAACAAACCCTACAGCTCAATTTGGATTCGAACTTGTGCATCTTGTTCTTGAATCAGAACCTTATCTCACACATATATAGGGGTTAGGTTAGGTTAGGTTGGGTTAGGTTGGGTTGGGTTAGGTTAGATTGGGTTAGGTTAGGTGAGCCGTGTCCATCACAACCAGACAATTATCCCCGTCCACCAGATCTTCCCTTTAACAAATCAGGCCGCACCTCGATTATGCGGTTCAGTTCTGGTGCCCCTATTATAGAATGGATATAAATTCACTAGAGTCGGTGCAGCGAAGAATGACAAAAATGATTCCCGGACTTAGAAACCTTCCATATCAGGATTGGTTTCAGAAACTTAACTTGCATTCCCTAGAAAGACGAAGAGTGCGGGGAGATATGATAGAAGTATTTAAGTGGGTGAAAGGAATCAATAAAGGGGATATAGATAAAGTTCTTATAATATCCGAGCAGGATAGGACTCGTAGCAACGGATTCAAGTTGGATAAGTTTAGGTTTAGGAGGGAGATAGGAAGAAACTGGTTCACAAATAGGGTGGTGGACGAGTGGAACAAGCTTAGCAACTTTGTAGTAAGTGCGGGAACTCTGGAAACTTTCAAAGGGAGGCTAGATATATTCATGGATGATAGAGAGTGGTAGTAACTCTCGACAGGAGCTGCCATGCACAGGCCAACCGGCCCATTGCAGACTCCTTATTTTCTTATGTTCTTATGTTCTTAAATCCTCAACATAAAAGACAAATTCACCTCCATGTGTTAAAATCTTACTACACTACATTACCGTCACCACTATACCAAACCTGTGTAATATTAACACACTAATATACTATTAAGACATCACCAAATCCATCAATAAACAGTACATCTTCCTTTACACTTGATTAGAAAGAAAAACAGGAAAATATGCCCAGAATCTCAATTTCATTCACTAACATTACGAAAAATTACAAGAGTTAAGAGTCAAAGCAAGATATGTGCTGTACGCAATGTTGATGTTATTTTGTTCGCC
Source organism: Homarus americanus (assembly GCF_018991925.1). Taxonomy (NCBI): domain Eukaryota; kingdom Metazoa; phylum Arthropoda; class Malacostraca; order Decapoda; family Nephropidae; genus Homarus; species Homarus americanus. Next base: position 4,459 of record NW_024718299.1, on the reverse strand, counting down.
ATCATTGTGTCCTAAAGTTAATCTGTTTTGTGAAGTATATCCTCGGACTTGGGAACAAATCATCATGTGTACCTTTGAGTATTAAGGTCTTGATCCATTTCCTTGATGTCTACCGTTTGGAACAGGTAACACCACCACAATTGTTTTAACCAAGACGAAAACGGACGAAAAAAAAAGCTTCTACAAATATCAAGTATTAATTTTCTCTCTTTACAGGATCTAATACTCTTGGAAATGTGCTTAAATTAATCTGAGTTGTTTTCATTTATTGTCGATCCTTTATAAGAGGACTTGTAGATCCCCCGAGCCTAGCCGGCCATTTTGTTTAAATTTTTCGGTCGCTCTAAAATACCATTAAAACAATATTGAGTATAAACGTTTGGCTCAACTGATGATTTCAAACATGTCCCAACATTTTTTGCCTCAACTCCACATTCTGTAACTCATTTAGGTAGATGTCCTTCACTACACATACACTGGACTATGTGTAATGTTGCAGCTAATGTGTTATCAAGATATTGCACATTATAAGTTCATGTGTGGTCATTATTATATCAAACGGAGGAATTTTAAAGAGCTATTACACCACCTGTATCATTAGTTGTCGCCAGGTGAAGGAATGTTTAGGTAGATTATATTTTATTTACTGTAATAAAAGTTTCAATACCTAAGACGTTCCACTATAAGAGTCTTTCAACCTCAGGTAAGGTCTAAAGACTTTCTACTCTAGGTCTTACACCCTGGAGTAGCTGTATCGTCCACTTAGGTAATTTACTCCACAAGGAACTACAAGTTACACCTTGATGTAATACTTCATTTACTGCCAAACTTTATAGGGAAATATTTTTTTCACAAAGAATTTCAAGTTACAATTTCACATAATAAGTCACATTACAAACGTTCCTTCGGCTTACAGTTAAACTTTACAATGTCAAGATATTTTTTTCACTGCAGAGGAAAGTATCCGTCATCATCATCATCACCACACGCACACACACACACACACACACACACACGCGCGCGCGCGCGCGCAAAGACAAAACTCCTGTATCCAGATTCTCAAAAGTTTATAAATTAAATTCTTCCCTAAAATTAAACAGACAATACATCTATTAATCATAGAGTATGTGAACAATATCGACGCCATATTGGTTACCATCTTTGAGTCATATAATTAGTTAGCTACATAGTGTTAATTATTTAGTTAAATAGGAAAAAATAATCTACTAGCGTGTGTTGTGACCAAAATAATTCAACATTGTATTTACTTTCTCCTCCAGGGGGCACTAAGTCTAGAAAAATGACACAATTGACATCTACATAAAGTGACTGACCAAGGGTAGATATTGGCTACCTTTTGTGTTACTTTGAGGTCGTAAGAACACACAGAGCTGCTCTTAAGGATGTTTACCACAATACACCTCAACCAGTTTCTCATTCACAAAAGTCAAACAATAAATCTGGTTCAAAAGATACACCGTAAATTTTATTAGAATACAATAATCAATTAATGTATTATTGCATTGAGGCGAATAGTCTTATGGTGTTAAGATGTGTTCTTAAGCCACGAAGGTAAACAAAAGGTATTCAATATCTGCCTTGGTTGACGATGATCTGTAGACGTTAGCAAGTCCTCCTCCTCCTGCTCTCGAGTAAGGTAAAGAAGGCCTCACCTGACCAAAATTGTTAATTAAGATAGATTACATGAAGATTAACCCTCCCAGCTTATTTCAACTAATGATTAACCTAACGCTACATGGGAAGTTAAGTTAGGTTAGATTAAGTTAGGTTACGTTAGGGTAGGGTAGGGTAGGGTAGGGTAGGGTAGGTCAGGTCAGGTCAGGTCAGGTCAGGTCAGGTCAGGCAGTGCCAGTGTAGTTAATCTTGAGGTTAAATAAGCTAGAGGCTAATCTTCACATGAGCCACTAAGACACTTTGACGGAGGCGGATACGTACAACAGGAAAGCTCTGATAACATATAATGTACAGTATATACCGTTTAAGTTGCGTCAGCCGCTCTATACACCACTTATTGACCTACTCATTCACTGCCGTAGAAATATTTACTTCTAACAGGTTTCTATATGGTTCCTAGTCATTATAATACGACCTTGTAAAATCAAATGATCTAAATTAAACTAAACTTATCCAAATTAAACTTATTAGCTAACAAATCCTTCTAAAACACGATATATGTAAATCAAAAGTTCTAAATTCAACTTAACTTATCGTAATATAACTATTATAACTAAACCATTTTAATTAAACCTAACCTAAACACCTCAAGTGCCACAAACAGAAGGAAAAACACCTTTAATATTATCGTGTAAGAAGCCCCTGTAACCCACTAACTCAAGGTAATGCATCTATATCAATCTACCTGCGTCGGAAGCTCTATACGTGACTATGATCGTTACCCACTGCTGGAGAACATTTGTACTTCTATAATTACCCCTGGAGAAACAATGCACCAATTTATGATTTATTTATTTTATTTTTCATTTATTTTTTATTCTTGGTCCATACTGTAAACACCGCCTGCTTGTGAGTCCCGTCAGCCATTTTGTTCTAACTTTCGGGGATTCTAAAATAAACTATAAATAAATAAATAAATAAATAAATAAATAAAACAAGCACCTTTTGTTTTTCTAACCCATGAGCTGTGAGTCTTCATTATATACTTCAACATTACTGTAAACTAAGGCTATAGAGGGTGTGTACAGTACTAGTGGAGCCAAGACGAGAAGGTATTTCAAATCCCTAAAGGGTTTTACAAGTGGAGAGTCTTACAAGTGGAGGGTCTTACAGGTGGAGGGTCTTACAAGTGGATGGTCTTACAGGTAGAGGATTTTAATAAGGATAAATACAGCAAGTCTTACAGTTGAATCAGCCAAGTCGAGGAAAACTCTTAAGAGTCATGTAACTTCTACCTGATGTTACCTGTAATCAAGCTAAGGTATATGTAAGAAGAATATTATCTCGTTACTATCCATTCCTCTTCCACTATCCTGCGAGGTGGTGTATTAATAGGCACAGATACTCATGATAAAGAAGGAATAAAGAGAAAGACGCAAGATACCTATAAAATGCGACAGAATATACCTACACAGTACACATGCGTAATCCTAACCCATCCCAACCCAACCCAACCCTATCCTACCCTCAGCTTCACCACAGTACACAAAGTCATTCTTGGTATCAGAGTGACGCATAAACACCCTGTATCGCCTAAGACACATTTGAATCGGATGGTTCGTTGACGGTTTTATTTCTTCGGTATAAAACAGTGAAGCAATTAGTTCGTGGGAACAGCGAGTCAAAATACTTCACATCAGCTTCGTTTACGACCTCCAGATGATATTTACTTCTGTTGTCTATATCAATCACATTTTATAATGAAAACAAAAATATGGTTAGTTACTTATAAATGAAAATAAATCATACTTAGATACTTAGGAGTGGGGAAAAAAGATACTTAAGATACTTAAAATGAAAACACTCTTTGATACTTAAATTAGGACAAAATAAACGGACATAAAGATTTAACTATGAGCGGTGGATATTACGACATGTACCGGCTATCAATACAGAGGCGCTATTTAGCCGTGAAGTTCTCTCAGAAACCCAACAAGACAATATGTGGTCACGTAAAAATTTCAGGTTAATTTTTAACACCATCCGTCATTTTAAACCTTGGCACCTGTAGATTAAGAAAATATATGGTGATATTTTTTCTGATGGGATAAAGGTCGTATTTGTCCAGAGAAGTAAGAGAGGAAAAAATCACTTGAGAGGCATGACGCACAGAGTGTCTAAGGTGATAAAAGATCGTATACTACCATTTGGGTTTTCAAATTAAGTTCATTACATAAAATATCAAACTCATAAAGATTACAAAAGAACAGAACACCATGAGCTCTCTACAGCTATTGTCAGCTGTCAATATGCTGATGTACAGAAGCTACACAAGGTTATTGGTGACTGTAATCCCAGGAAAATGATGCTCTTATAAACTTGGTAACTGGAGCTGTAATGCCAGAAAATGCCAAATATGACAATCTATGTGCATATGAAGTTGGAAGACAAAATTATGAAAATTTTGTCAAGGAACGTATTGTTGGTCCATTGAGCATCTGGGAAAAGCTGTCCAAGGTTAATCTACTGTCGTGGAAAGCAGCAAATACGACTTCAACCATCAAATTGCTATCACAAGTTATAGAACTTAAGCAGGACATACAGTATATGCATCACAGAAGGGCAGCACTGTACATATCAAGTCACCAGACACTGATGTGTTTGGCATATTAAAGCAGCCTCAACTTGGAGAAAATACAAGTATGATAACAGGAACTGGTGAGCGACGACACATTGGGCAGAGAGCCTTACAGGTTTCCATGCCTTCACAGGATCTGACTGCATTGAAAATTTGTTGGCAAAGGAAAGAAAGCATGTTGGAGCA
>NW_024718298.1:0-24210 GCF_018991925.1 Homarus americanus | reverse complement strand
CCCCCCCCCCCCCCCCCACTAGGTGTTGCCATACGGCTGACAATCAGTGTGTTTGTTTCTTCTTTTCGGATTGTTGCTTTGTGTCGACTGAATGATGAGCGAAGGTTCGGTCTCGGTGAACGTGGGTATAAAACAGAGGCAATATGAAGCAGTAGAGACCTACACATGCCAGACGACATGGAAACCTCAGAGGGAACACGAGGAGCTATTATTGCCCTTCATAACGAAGGGGTTCGGCGTCTGAATATTAGCCAACGGGCTGGTGTCACAAGGAAACACCGCTGCATGATGGATTCGGCGATACCTCCGAAACTGGCGCTACAGACAACAACAGGTCTCGGGGAGCGGCGTCCACTACAATACCCCCTCTCAGGACGACAGGTTGAGTGGTTTGTTGGTAGCATAAAGTAATGTGGCAATATTCACAAGTATCACAAATAATTTTGTTAACAGGGAGCTCCTCATATTTCATACTGTCTATTTATCACTTCCCGACCTTATTTATAACGGTTAGTTTCACTTGACCAGGCCATAGTAGCTACTCAGCTGGATTAAAGGGCTGCAAACATACGGCTAGAACAACTCGCCTTTCCCAATACCTATCGTCACTGGTCTCAAATTGTTCACACTACAGTATGCACCGATACTTTACTACTGTACTTTACTGTACAGTAGACCTCTACCTACTTTTCTTTCTTTGGTGGTGGTAATGCTGATGCTGATCTAACAGATACCTTACTACTGTACTGTAGAGTTGACATCTACCTACCTACCGATCTCTGTTTGGTGGTGGTAATGATGATGATGATCTACCAGATACATTACTACTCTACTGTAGAGTTGACTTCTACCTACCTCTCTCTAGATAGATTCATGGATGATAGTGAGTGGTAGTAATTCTCGACAGGAGCTGCCATGCACAGGCCAACCGGCCTATTGCAGACTCCTTATTTTCTTATGTTCTTATGTTCTTATGTTTGGTGGTGGTAATGCTGATGTTGATCTACCAGGTACCTTACTACTGTACTGTATAGTTGACCTCTACCTACCTCTCCCTGTTTGGTGGTGGTAAAGTTGATGTTAATCTACGAGGTACACTCGCACCAAAAAGGATCGGAGCAGGGTGTGATTGACGACTTCAGAAACGATACGTATACACTGTGATATGTCGGGAAGGTTCGTAACTGTATCCTCATAACCCCCCTCCCCCCTCCACTAGGTGTTGTCATATGGCTGAAAATCAGTGTGTTTGTTTCCTGTTTTCGGATTGTTGCTTTGTGTCGACTGAATGATTAGCGAGGGTTGGGTCTCGGTGAACGTGGGTATAAAACAGAGGCAATGTGAAGCAGTAGAGATCTACACATGCCAGACGACACGGAAACCTCAGAGGGAACACGTAGAGCTATTATTGCCCTTCATAACGAAGGGTTCGGCGTCACAGATATTAGCCAACGGGGTGGTGTCCACAGGAACACACCGTTGCATGATGGATTCGGCGATACCTCGAAACTGGCGCTACAGACAACAGGTCTCGGAGCGGCCGTCCACGCTGCAATACCCCTCAGGACGACCAGGTTGAGTGGTTTATTTGGTAGCATAAAGTAATGTGGCAATATTCACAAGTATCACAAATAATTTTGTTAACAGGGAGCTCCTCATATTTCATACTGTCTATTTATCACTTCCCGACCTTATTTATAACGGTTAGCTTCACTTGACCAGGCCATAGTAGCTGCTCAGCTGGATTAAAGGGCTGCAAACATACGGCTAGAACAACCCGCCTTTCCCAATACCTATCGTCACTGGTCTCAAATTGTTCACACTACAGTATGCACCGATACTTTACTACTGTACTTTACTGTACAGTAGACCTCTACTTTTCTTTTCTTTGGTGGTGGTAATGCTGATGCTGATCTAACAGATACCTTACTACTGTATTGTAGAGTTGACATCTACCTACCGATCTCTGTTTTGGTGGTGGTAATGATGATGATCTACCAGATACATTACTACTCTACTGTAGGTTGACTTCTACCTACCTCTCTCTGGGCCGTTCATGGATGATAAGAGTGAGTGGTAGTAACTCTCGACAAGGCTGCCATGCAAGCCAGCCGGCCTATTTTGCAGACTCTTATTTTCTTATGTTCATATGTTCTTATGTTTGGTGGTGGTAATGTTGATATTTATCTACCAGTTACCTTTGTACTGTACTGTATAGTTGACCACTACCTACCTCTTCCTGTTTGGTGGTGGTAAAGTTGATGTTAATCTACGAGGTACACTCGCACCAAAAAGGATCGGAGCAGGGTGTGATTGACGACTTCAGAAACGATACGTATACACTGTGATATGTCGGGAAGGTTGGTAACTGTATCCTCATAACCCCCCTCCCCCCTCCACTAGGTGTTGTCATATGGCTGAAAATCAGTGTGTTTGTTTCCTGTTTTCGGATTGTTGCTTTGTGTCGACTGAATGATTAGCGAGGGTTGGGTCTCGGTGAACGTGGGTATAAAACAGAGGCAATGTGAAGCAGTAGAGATCTACACATGCCAGACGACACGGAAACCTCAGAGGGAACACGTAGAGCTATTATTGCCCTTCATAACGAAGGGTTCGGCGTCACAGATATTAGCCAACGGGCTGGTGTCCACAGGAACACACCGCTGCATGATGGATTCGGCGATACCTCGAAACTGGCGCTACAGACAACAGGTCTCGGAGCGGCCGTCCACGCTGCAATACCCCTCAGGACGACCAGGTTGAGTGGTTTATTTGGTAGCATAAAGTAATGTGGCAATATTCACAAGTATCACAAATAATTTTGTTAACAGGGAGCTCCTCACATTTCATACTGTCTATTTATCACTTCCCGACCTTATTTATAACGGTTAGTTTCACTTGACCAGGCCATAGTAGCTGCTCAGCTGGATTAAAGGGCTGCAAACATACGGCTAGAACAACTCATGGCACCAATACCTATCGTCACTGGTCTCAAATTATTTCACTGGTATGCCGATACTTTTACTACTGTACTTTGCTGTACAGTAGACCTCTACTTTTCTTTTCTTTGGTGGTGGTAATGCTGATGCTGATCTAACAGATGCCTTACTACTGTACTGTGGAGTTGTCACCTACCTACCGATCTCTGTTTGGTGGTGGTAATGATGATGATGATCTACCAATTACATTTACTACTCTACTGTAGAGTTATTCTACCTACATCTCTCTAGATAGATTCCTTGGATGATAGTGGTGGTAGTAACTCTCGACAGGAGCTGCCATGCACAGGCCAACCGACTGTGCAGACTCCTTATTTTCTTATGTTCTTATGTTCTTATGTTTGGTGGTGGTAATGCTGATGTTGATCTGCCAGGTACCTTACTACTGTGCCTGTATAAAAGTTGACCTCTACCTACCTCTCCTGTTTGGTGGTGGTAAAGTTGATGTTAATCTACGAGGTACACTCGCACCAAAAAGGATCGGAGCAGGGTGTGATTGACGACTTCAGAAACGATACGTATACACTGTGATATGTCGGGAAGGTTGGTAACTGTATCCTCATAACCCCCCTCCCCCCTCCACTAGGTGTTGTCATATGGCTGAAAATCAGTGTGTTTGTTTCCTGTTTTCGGATTGTTGCTTTGTGTCGACTGAATGATTAGCGAGGGTTGGGTCTCGGTGAACGTGGGTATAAAACAGAGGCAATGTGAAGCAGTAGAGATCTACACATGCCAGACGACACGGAAACCTCAGAGGGAACACGTAGAGCTATTATTGCCCTTTATAACGAAGGGTTCGGCGTCACAGATATTAGCCAACGGGCTGGTGTCCACAGGAACACACCGCTGCATGATGGATTCGGCGATACCTCGAAACTGGCGCTACAGACAACAGGTCTCGGAGCGGCCGTCCACGCTGCAATACCCCTCAGGACGACCAGGTTGAGTGGTTTATTTGGTAGCATAAAGTAATGTGGCAATATTCACAAGTATCACAAATAATTTTGTTAACAGGGAGCTCCTCATATTTCATACTGTCTATTTATCACTTCCCGACCTTATTTATAACGGTTAGTTTCACTTGACCAGGCCATAGTAGCTGCTCAGCTGGATTAAAGGGCTGCAAACATACGGCTAGAACAACTCGCCTTTCCCAATACCTATCGTCACTGGTCTCAAATTGTTCACACTACAGTATGCACCGATACTTTACTACTGTACTTTACTGTACAGTAGACCTCTACCTACTTTTCTTTCTTTGGTGGTGGTAATGCTGATGCTGATCTAACAGATACCTTACTACTGTACTGTAGAGTTGACATCTACCTACCTACCGATCTCTGTTTGGTGGTGGTAATGATGATGATGATCTACCAGATACATTACTACTCTACTGTAGAGTTGACTTCTACCTACCTCTCTCTAGATAGATTCATGGATGATAGTGAGTGGTAGTAACTCTCGACAGGAGCTGCCATGCACAGGCCTACCGGCCTATTGCAGACTCCTTATTTTCTTATGTTCTTATGTTCTTATGTTTGGTGGTGGTAATGCTGATGTTGATCTACCAGGTACCTTACTACTGTACTGTATAGTTGACCTCTACCTACCTCTCCCTGTTTGGTGGTGGTAAAGTTGATGTTAATCTACGAGGTACACTCGCACCAAAAAGGATCGGAGCAGGGTGTGATTGACGACTTCAGAAACGATACGTATACACTGTGATATGTCGGGAAGGTTGGTAACTGTATCCTCATAACCCCCCCCCTCCACTAGGGTGTTGTCATATTATTGAAAATCAGTGTGTTTGTTTCCTTTCGATTGTTGCTTGTGTCGACTGAATGACAAGCGAGGTTGGGTCCGGTGAACGTGGGTATAAACAGAGTAATGTGAAGCAGTAGAGATCTTCACATGCCAGACGACACGGAAACCAGAGGGAACACGTAGAGGCTATTATTGCCTCTTCATAACGAAGGGTTCGGCGTCACAGATATTAGAAGCTAACGGGGTGGTGTCCACAGAACACACCGCTGCATGATGGATCTGGCGATACCGAAACTGGCGCTACAGACAACAGGTCTCGGAGCGGCCGTCCACGCTGCAATACCCCTCAGGACGACCAGGTTGAGTGGTTTATTTGGTAGCATAAAGTAATGTGGCAATATTCACAAGTATCACAAATAATTTTGTTAACAGGGAGCTCCTCATATTTCATACTGTCTATTTATCACTTCCCGACCTTATTTATAACGGTTAGTTTCACTTGACCAGGCCATAGTAGCTGCTCAGCTGGATTAAAGGGCAGCAAACATACGGCTAGAACAACCCGCCTTTCCCAATACCTATCGTCACTGGTCTCAAATTGTTCACACTACAGTATGCACTGATACTTTACTACTGTACTTTACTGTACAGTAGACCTCTACCTACTTTTCTTTCTTTGGTGGTGGTAATGCTGATGCTGATCTAACAGATACCTTACTACTGTACTGTAGAGTTGACATCTACCTACCTACCGATCTCTGTTTGGTGGTGGTAATGATGATGATGATCTACCAGATACATTACTACTCTACTGTAGAGTTGACTTCTACCTACCTCTCTCTAGATAGATTCATGGATGATAGTGAGTGGTAGTAACTCTCGACAGGAGCTGCCATGCACAGGCCAACCGGCCTATTGCAGACTCCTTATTTTCTTATGTTCTTATGTTCTTATGTTTGGTGGTGGTAATGCTGATGTTGATCTACCAGGTACCTTACTACTGTACTGTATAGTTGACCTCTACCTACCTCTCCCTGTTTGGTGGTGGTAAAGTTGATGTTAATCTACGAGGTACACTCGCACCAAAAAGGATCGGAGCAGGGTGTGATTGACGACTTCAGAAACGATACGTATACACTGTGATATGTCGGGAAGGTTGGTAACTGTATCCTCATAACCCCCCTCCCCCCTCCACTAGGTGTTGTCATATGGCTGAAAATCAGTGTGTTTGTTTCCTCTTTTCGGATTGTTGCTTTGTGTCGACTGAATGATTAGCGAGGGTTGGGTCTCGGTGAACGTGGGTATAAAACAGAGGCAATGTGAAGCAGTAGAGATCTACACATGCCAGACGACACGGAAACCTCAGAGGGAACACGTAGAGCTATTATTGCCCTTCATAACGAAGGGTTCGGCGTCACAGATATTAGCCAACGGGCTGGTGTCCACAGGAACACACCGCTGCATGATGGATTCGGCGATACCTCGAAACTGGCGCTACAGACAACAGGTCTCGGAGCGGCCGTCCACGCTGCAATACCCCTCAGGACGACCAGGTTGAGTGGTTTATTTGGTAGCATAAAGTAATGTGGCAATATTCACAAGTATCACAAATAATTTTGTTAACAGGGAGCTCCTCATATTTCATACTGTCTATTTATCACTTCCCGACCTTATTTATAACGGTTAGTTTCACTTGACCAGGCCATAGTAGCTGCTCAGCTGGATTAAAGGGCTGCAAACATACGGCTAGAACAACTCGCCTTTCCCAATACCTATCGTCACTGGTCTCAAATTGTTCACACTACAGTATGCACCGATACTTTACTACTGTACTTTACTGTACAGTAGACCTCTACCTACTTTTCTTTCTTTGGTGGTGGTAATGCTGATGCTGATCTAACAGATACCTTACTACTGTACTGTAGAGTTGACATCTACCTACTTACCGATCTCTGTTTGGTGGTGGTAATGATGATGATGATCTACCAGATACATTACTACTCTACTGTAGAGTTGACTTCTACCTACCTCTCTCTAGATAGATTCATGGATGATAGTGAGTGGTAGTAACTCTCGACAGGAGCTGCCATGCACAGGCCAACCGGCCTATTGCAGACTCCTTGTTTTCTTATGTTCTTATGTTCTTATGTTTGGTGGTGGTAATGCTGATGTTGATCTACCAGGTACCTTACTACTGTACTGTATAGTTGACCTCTACCTACCTCTCCCTGTTTGGTGGTGGTAAAGTTGATGTTAATCTACGAGGTACACTCGCACCAAAAAGGATCGGAGCAGGGTGTGATTGACGACTTCAGAAACGATACGTATACACTGTGATATGTCGGGAAGGTTGGTAACTGTGTCCTCATAACCCCCCCCCCCCTCCACTAGGTGTTGTCATATGGCTGAAAATCAGTGTGTTTGTTTCCTCTTTTCGGATTGTTGCTTTGTGTCGACTGAATGATTAGCGAGGGTTGGGTCTCGGTGAACGTGGGTATAAAACAGAGGCAATGTGAAGCAGTAGAGATCTACACATGCCAGACGACACGGAAACCTCAGAGGGAACACGTAGAGCTATTATTGCCCTTCATAACGAAGGGTTCGGCGTCACAGATATTAGCCAACGGGCTGGTGTCCACAGGAACACACCGCTGCATGATGGATTCGGCGATACCTCGAAACTGGCGCTACAGACAACAGGTCTCGGAGCGGCCGTCCACGCTGCAATACCCCTCAGGACGACCAGGTTGAGTGGTTTATTTGGTAGCATAAAGTAATGTGGCAATATTCACAAGTATCACAAATAATTTTGTTAACAGGGAGCTCCTCATATTTCATACTGTCTATTTATCACTTCCCGACCTTATTTATAACGGTTAGTTTCACTTGACCAGGCCATAGTAGCTGCTCAGCTGGATTAAAGGGCTGCAAACATACGGCTAGAACAACTCGCCTTTCCCAATACCTATCGTCACTGGTCTCAAATTGTTCACACTACAGTATGCACCGATACTTTACTACTGTACTTTACTGTACAGTAGACCTCTACCTACTTTTCTTTCTTTGGTGGTGGTAATGCTGATGCTGATCTAACAGATACCTTACTACTGTACTGTAGAGTTGACATCTACCTACCTACCGATCTCTGTTTGGTGGTGGTAATGATGATGATGATCTACCAGATACATTACTACTCTACTGTAGAGTTGACTTCTACCTACCTCTCTCTAGATAGATTCATGGATGATAGTGAGTGGTAGTAACTCTCGACAGGAGCTGCCATGCACAGGCCAACCGGCCTTGCAGACTCCTTATTTTCTTATTTCTTATGTTCTTATGTTTGGTTGGTGGTTAATGCTGATGTTGATCTACCAGGTACCTTACTACTGTACTGTATAGTTGACCTCTACCTACCTCTCCCTGTTTGGTGGTGGTAAAGTTGATGTTAATCTACGAGGTACACTCGCACCAAAAAGGATCGGAGCAGGGTGTGATTGACGACTTCAGAAACGATACGTATACACTGTGATATGTCGGGAAGGTTGGTAACTGTATCCTCATAACCCCCCTCCCCCCTCCACTAGGTGTTGTCATATGGCTGAAAATCAGTGTGTTTGTTTCCTCTTTTCGGATTGTTGCTTTGTGTCGACTGAATGATTAGCGAGGGTTGGGTCTCGGTGAACGTGGGTATAAAACAGAGGCAATGTGAAGCAGTAGAGATCTACACATGCCAGACGACACGGAAACCTCAGAGGGAACACGTAGAGCTATTATTGCCCTTCATAACGAAGGGTTCGGCGTCACAGATATTAGCCAACGGGCTGGTGTCCACAGGAACACACCGCTGCATGATGGATTCGGCGATACCTCGAAACTGGCGCTACAGACAACAGGTCTCGGAGCGGCCGTCCACGCTGCAATACCCCTCAGGACGACCAGGTTGAGTGGTTTATTTGGTAGCATAAAGTAATGTGGCAATATTCACAAGTATCACAAATAATTTTGTTAACAGGGAGCTCCTCATATTTCATACTGTCTATTTATCACTTCCCGACCTTATTTATAACGGTTAGTTTCACTTGACCAGGCCATAGTAGCTGCTCAGCTGGATTAAAGGGCTGCAAACATACGGCTAGAACAACTCGCCTTTCCCAATACCTATCGTCACTGGTCTCAAATTGTTCACACTACAGTATGCACCGATACTTTACTACTGTACTTTACTGTACAGTAGACCTCTACCTACTTTTCTTTCTTTGGTGGTGGTAATGCTGATGCTGATCTAACAGATACCTTACTACTGTACTGTAGAGTTGACATCTACCTACCTACCGATCTCTGTTTGGTGGTGGTAATGATGATGATGATCTACCAGATACATTACTACTCTACTGTAGAGTTGACTTCTACCTACCTCTCTCTAGATAGATTCATGGATGATAGTGAGTGGTAGTAACTCTCGACAGGAGCTGCCATGCACAGGCCAACCGGCCTATTGCAGACTCCTTATTTTCTTATGTTCTTATGTTCTTATGTTTGGTGGTGGTAATGCTGATGTTGATCTACCAGGTACCTTACTACTGTACTGTATAGTTGACCTCTACCTACCTCTCCCTGTTTGGTGGTGGTAAAGTTGATGTTAATCTACGAGGTACACTCGCACCAAAAAGGATCGGAGCAGGGTGTGATTGACGACTTCAGAAACGATACGTATACACTGTGATATGTCGGGAAGGTTGGTAACTGTATCCTCATAACCCCCCTCCCCCCTCCACTAGGTGTTGTCATATGGCTGAAAATCAGTGTGTTTGTTTCCTCTTTTCGGATTGTTGCTTTGTGTCGACTGAATGATTAGCGAGGGTTGGGTCTCGGTGAACGTGGGTATAAAACAGAGGCAATGTGAAGCAGTAGAGATCTACACATGCCAGACGACACGGAAACCTCAGAGGGAACACGTAGAGCTATTATTGCCCTTCATAACGAAGGGTTCGGCGTCACAGATATTAGCCAACGGGCTGGTGTCCACAGGAACACACCGCTGCATGATGGATTCGGCGATACCTCGAAACTGGCGCTACAGACAACAGGTCTCGGAGCGGCCGTCCACGCTGCAATACCCCTCAGGACGACCAGGTTGAGTGGTTTATTTGGTAGCATAAAGTAATGTGGCAATATTCACAAGTATCACAAATAATTTTGTTAACAGGGAGCTCCTCATATTTCATACTGTCTATTTATCACTTCCCGACCTTATTTATAACGGTTAGTTTCACTTGACCAGGCCATAGTAGCTGCTCAGCTGGATTAAAGGGCTGCAAACATACGGCTAGAACAACTCGCCTTTCCCAATACCTATCGTCACTGGTCTCAAATTGTTCACACTACAGTATGCACCGATACTTTACTACTGTACTTTACTGTACAGTAGACCTCTACCTACTTTTCTTTCTTTGGTGGTGGTAATGCTGATGCTGATCTAACAGATACCTTACTACTGTACTGTAGAGTTGACATCTACCTACTTACCGATCTCTGTTTGGTGGTGGTAATGATGATGATGATCTACCAGATACATTACTACTCTACTGTAGAGTTGACTTCTACCTACCTCTCTCTAGATAGATTCATGGATGATAGTGAGTGGTAGTAACTCTCGACAGGAGCTGCCATGCACAGGCCAACCGGCCTATTGCAGACTCCTTATTTTCTTATGTTCTTATGTTCTTATGTTTGGTGGTGGTAATGCTGATGTTGATCTACCAGGTACCTTACTACTGTACTGTATAGTTGACCTCTACCTACCTCTCCCTGTTTGGTGGTGGTAATGCTGATGTTGATCTACCAAGTACCTTACTACTGTACTGTATAGTTGACCTCTTCCTACCTACCCACCTACCTCTCTCTGTCTGCTGGTGGTAATACTGATGTGTAGTTCACTGCAGCCTACCTCTCTCTGTTTGGTTGAGGTAATGCTGATGTTGATCTACCAGTTACCTTACTACTGTACTGTTTAATTGACCTCTACCTACATACCTCTCTCTGTGTGGTGATGGTAATGCTGATGTTCATCTACCAGGTACCTTACTACTGTACTGCAGTGTATAGATGACCTCTGCCTACCACTCTCTGTTTGGTGGTGGTAATGCTGATTTTGATCTACCAGGCACCTTACTACTGCACTCCACTGTATAGTTGACCTCTTCCTACCTCTCCCTGTTTGGTGGTGGTAATGCTGATTTTGATCTACCAGGCACCTTACTACTGCACTCCACTGTATAGTTGACCTCTACCTACCTCTCCCTGTTTGGTGGTGGTAATGCTGATTTTGATCTATCGGGTACCTTACTACTGTACTGTATAGTTGACCTCTACCTACCACTGTCTGTTTGCTTGTGATAATGCTGATGTTGATCTAACAGGTACCTTCCTTCTGTATTGTATAGTTGACCTCTACCTAAGTCTCTCTCTTTGGTGTTGATGGTAATGCTGATGTTGATCTACCAGGTATTTTACTACTGCACTGCACTGTATAGTTGACCATTACCTACCTATCTCTGTTTGGTGGTGGTAATGATGATGTTGATCTACCAGGTTCCTTACTACTATACCGTAGACTTGACCTCTACCTACTTCTCTCTGTTTTGTGGTGGTCATGCTGATGTTGATCAATCAGGTACCTTACTATTGTAGTGTAGAGTTGACCTCTACCTACCTCTGTCTGTTTGCTTGTGATAATGCTGATGTTGATCTACCAGGCACTTTACTACTGCACTGTACTGTATAGTTGGCCTCTACCTAAGTCTCTCTGTTTGGTGGTCGTGGTAATGCTGATGTTGATCTACCAGGTACCTTACTACTGCACTCTACTTTATAGTTGACCTCTACCTACCACTCTCGGTTTTGTGGTGGTAATGTTGATGTTGATCTACCAGGTACTGTATTACTATACTGTATAGTTGACCTCTACAACTACCTACCTCTCTTTGTTTTGTGGTGGTAATGCAGATTTTGATCTATTAGGTACCTTACTACTGTAGTGTAGAGTTGACCTCTACCTGCCTCTCTCTGTTTGGTGGTGGTAATGCTGATATTGATCTACCAGGCACTTTACTACTGTACTCTACCTACCTCTCTCTGTTTGGTGGTGGTAATGCTGATTGATCTTCCAGGTACCTTACTACTGTACTGTACTGTACTGTACTGAATAGTTGACCTCTATCTGCCTACCTCTCTCCGTTTGGTGGTGGTAATGCTGATGTTTATCTACCAGGTACCTTTCTACTGCACTGTATAGTTGACCAGTACATTTCTCTCTCTGTTTGGTGGTGGTAATGCTGATGTTGATCTACCAGGTACCTTTCTACTGCACTGTATAGTTGACCAGTACATTCCTCTCTCTGTTTGGTGGTGGTAATGCTGATGTTGATCTACCAGGTACCTTACGCCTGTAGTGTAGAGTTGACCTCTACCTACCTTTCTCTGCTTGGTGGTGGTAATATGATGTTGATCTCCAGGTACCTTAATACTGGCCTGTTGTGTAAAGTTGACCTCAACCTACCTGTATGTATATTATGTATGCTGGATTATATATTATGTATGTATATTATGTATGTGCTCCATTTATGTATTATTTATTCAGCCTAGCTAGCAGCGTGTGGCAATGTTATTACAATATCCCACATGCTTAATTAATGTGCCTGGCGACGTATGGAAGCTGCTAATGTATCACTTGCCATACGTCGTCTATAGACAGTTGACAAGGAGCCAAGCTGAGGAGTGGTACTTCCCTCTGTGTACATATCTCTGATCCAGTAAATCGAACCTACAAATCTATACAGGTGTTTATGTTCTCTCCTGTATATTGAACTTATTATCCAGAACATAACATGGCGCAGTGCGTAGTTTTAGTGGATAATTACGAGTGATAGTGCAAAGTTTGTGGAAAGCCGGCTTATGGACTCCTCGCCCTGTGTCAACCGCCGCCCGCCATCCCTCCTCGAGGAATTTAGCAACTTTGAGCAGTGTCAGTGACAGTGATTTTCTGTGAAGTGTTTAGTGCATTGTGTGTTTCGTGCCATTCATGTGTGACCCTGTTCTAAAGGATTCCCAAGGTATACGGCATGTTCTGGGCATTTGTGGGGAGTAGAGTTCAGTGCACCCTTCTCTGACCGCGTCCAGAGGGTGACTGACGCTCCTCGCCGTCTCCACCCCCCCTCACAGCGTCGCCTCCACACCCCCTCACAGCTCGAGGCCCCTCATGGCGAGACGCTCTAGCCCGTCCGGCACACACACACATACATGTACTAACACTCACTGACCGCGCGGCTCCCTTATATATATTTTATATATATAACCTACTTATCTGTGTATTTAATAAATTTTTTTTTGTCTGAAATCTTGTTGATACGACGGGCTGACCGGTCAACACTGATTTAAGACACAGTACACAGATGAAGTAGTTATGTCTCATGCCTTACGTAGCCGTGGACCCAATGTCCGGATGAGTGAGGCGGATGATAGCTCGGCAGAGATGGATGACATGGCCGACCACGACGCTCCAGCTCCCACAACATCGCGCAGCCCTTCACCTCAATATTCAGCGTTGTCTCCAGAGATAATTGCTTTAATGAAGTTTATGAGAGATGAAAGGCGCGAGGATGAAGCTAACAGACGTGTGGCGGATGAACACAGAAGGCAAGCAGAGGCAGAACGAGACCACCAACGGAGATTGGAAGACAGTACACGGTTTGAAGCCTTGATATCTCGCCTCACTGTTAACCAAGCCCCCGGCTCTAACACTGCCTCGGTACTGACTGGTTCAGATACCTCATCAATGCTCTCTTCACGCCCACCAGCCCCACCTAAAGCAGCAGCTCAAACACCGCCCATCTTGAAGCCTGATGTGAATTTCCAGACTTTTCGTGAATGGCGGCGACGGTGGACTGATTATTCTACAATGGTGGATCTCCAGAGTTTGTCACAGCCTAAACAACTCATCCAGCTGCGTATGTGCCTGTCCTTGGAAATTCAGCGTGTCTTAGAACATACGTTGCAGGTACCCCCAACCTCTTCGCTGTCTGTAGAGGAGGTACTGGACATTCTACAACGGCACATCAAAGGACAGCAGAATGAAGCTCTGCGCAGGAGGGAATTGTTTAGCTGCAGACAGATGGAGGGTGAGACTTTTGACGCCTTTTATGTACGTCTTAAGAGAGCCTCGGAAGAGGTAGATATATGTCTAGGCCACCACCAGCAGTGCGAGGAGACCCAGTTGAAGCAGGTGATCTTGATGGGCGTTAAGGACGAGGAACTTGTCCAACGCCTCACCTCCCTCGACTCTTCCTCTTCTCTCAAGGATGTGTTGACGATATGTCGCTCCTATGAGGCTGCCAGGTGTGCCACCTCTGCCATCCGAGCTCCCCCTACAGCTGTACGCGCTGTGTCCCGGTACAAGGACAAGAAGTCTGTTCCTACGCCTTCGCCCACCACGTCCACGCCCGGTTCATTTTGTAACAACTGTGGTAAGCAGCACGGAACACAGGTGTGTCCAGCTGCTGAGTCTACATGCAACAGTTGTGACCGTAAGGGCCACTGGTCACTCACAGTACGGTGCCCTGCCAAACGCGTCCAGTGCAATGTGTGCGGTCGTCTGGGCCACTATGACAAGTGTTGCCCTTCCAACAAACCCAAGGGACAGCATCGGCGGAAGCTTCAGCTCCCTTCCACCAGAGAGGGCCGCCCACAGTCTTCCAATCAGAAGCATGACGACCCTGGACAACGCTCGAGCCATATTAGGAATGTGTGCTCCCCCCCGCGTCCCAGGACCAAAGTCCCCCAGTACATCAGTGTCATTGTGACCTACCGCAGTGTGTCATCCCGTCTTCAGATGTTGCCCGACACCGGCGCTGATGCTACAGTCATCGGTCCCCAGCATTTGCAATGCTTGGGGCTCTCTCCAAGTGATCTAGGACCGCCCCCCAAGGATCTCCGCTTTATGGCAGATGGTTCACAGATGACCCCGGCCCTGGGTTCACTCCAAGCACAAGTCACCTTTGGCAACAGGTCGTGTCAAGCCTGGATTGATGTGCATAACGGTGTCCCGACTCCTTTGCTGTCCTACAGACATTGTCAAGAGTTGGCCATCATCTCCCAGGACTTCCCCAAACCTATTCTTGAGGTAAAACACGCCAACAGGGTGCAAAAAGGGAGCAGCAACGACCCTGCTGCCGCCCTACCCCTGCCTCTTGCCAGTGACACCTCTCCTTCGGATGCTCGGAAGTACTTCCTGAAGGAATTCAGCGACGTTCTGGTGACCAAGTCCGCTCTGGAATCCAAGCCTCTCAAGAAGATGGCAGGTCCCCCCATGAGGATCCACCTGAGGGACGACGCGAAGCCCTTCGCTATTTACACCCCTCGACTGGTTCCCTGGCCTTCCGCGAGGCGGTCAAAAACGAGCTGGACTCCATGGTCGCCCAAGAAATTATTGCACCAACCGGCGATGACCCGTCTCCATGGTGTCACCCTATGGTTGTCGTCGCAAAACCTAAAGGTGGTGTTCGGATCACCACTGACCTCTCCAAGCTCAACAGCAAGGTGTATCGTCCTGCGCACCCTTCTCCCACGCCCTTTGCAGCTATACGCAGTGTGAACCCGAAGGCGCGCTTCTTCACGACGATGGACGCCCTGTGTGGATACTGGCAGATAGAGCTTGCCGAAGAAGACCGACCACTCACAACTTTCATCACCCCACATGGACGTTACAGTTATTGCCGTGGCCCCATGGGATTCGTCGCTACAGGAGACGCTTTCTGTCTTCGAGGTGATATGGCTCTACAAGGTCTGGCAAACTGCGTGAAAGTGGTCGACGACATACTCTGGTACGACGAGGAATATATGGATCACCTCTGCCGTATCTACGAGGTACTCAACAGGTGCCGGAAGCACGGCATTACCCTAAATGCTGACAAGTTTGTTCTGGCCAGCTCTTCAGTTGACTTTTGTGGGTACACCCTCTCAGGGAATGGTATCGCAGCTGACCCGGAAAAGGTCCGCTCCATCACGGATTTTCCCACCCCTGCTAACCTCACCGAGTTGAGGTCCTTCATCGGTCTCGTCAACCAGTTAGCAGAGTTTTCGTCAGACATCTCCGCAGCTGTTCAACCACTTCGCCCCCTGATGAGCCCCAAGAGGACATTCCTGTGGACCCCCGACCACGACAAGGCCTTCCAGCAAGTGAAACGGGCCCTGTCTAGTCCACCTGTCCTCGCCACGTTTGACCCAGCCTTGCCGACAGTTCTGCAGACAGAGGCCTCACGCTTGTACGGTGTGGGATACGCCCTACTGCAGGATCACGGTGGAGGGCAGTTCCGGCTCGTCCAGTGTGGCTCTCGTTTCCTCTCTGACACCGAGACGCGCTACGCCACTATTGAGTTGGAGCTGTTGGCTGTGGTTTAGGCGATGTCCAAGTGCAGGTTTTACCTCATAGGCCTGCAACACTTTCACCTAGTGACCGACCATCGCCCGCTTGTTCCGATCCTCAACCACTACACGCTGGACGACGTTGAGAACCCTCGCCTCCAGCGTCTGAAAGAGAAGCTCTCGGCGTACATCTTCACAGCAGTGTGGCGTGCTGGTAAGGAGCTCTGCATCCCTGATGCCTTATCCCGCTCTCCTGTCAGCCGCCCTACTCCAGAAGACAATGTGCTCGACGCCGACCTCGCTCTTTCCATCAGGACTGTGGTCACTCTACATGCCGTCCAATCCCTTCGTTCGGACCTGTCACCAGATGACGACAAGGCAATGGAGGACCTTCGAACAGCGGCCCGAGATGACCCTTCCTACGTCCGACTCGTCGAGTGTGTGAGGAATGGATTTCCTGGCAACCGCTACGATCTTCACAACACCCTGCTCCCGTATCAACTCCGCGATGAACGCTACTGCGATGGAGACCTTGTTCTGTACGGAGCACGTGTAGTTGTCCCTGCTGCATCACGTCCCCACGTCTTGGCTCGCCTTCACGACAGTCACCGTGGAGCTGAGGCCACCAAACGACGTGCACGACAGACTGTGTTCTGGCCCGGCACCAACTCCGACATCTCCAATGTTGTCCGTGCGTGTGAGCCCTGCCAAGTATTACAACCCAGCCAGCAGCAGGAACCTTTCATGAGTGACGACAACCCCACCCGCCCCTTTGAGTCTGTGTCGGCTGACTTTTTCTCTGTGTCAGGAAAGTCCTTCCTTGTTATCGTCGACCGTCTCTCTGGTTGGCCGGTTGTCATCAAGTGCGGTAATGACACGACGTCTGCCGCCACCATCAGCAAGTTCCGCCACTACTTCCGTGATGTGGGCGTTCCTGTACGCCTGCGAACCGACGGAGGGCCTCAGTTCACAAGCCGGGACTTTGCTGTGTTCCTTGATTGATGGGGAGTCCGGTATGTGTTGTCATCGCCCCATTACCCGCAGTCCAACGGCCACGCTGAGGCTGCTGTCAAATCCTTGAAGCACCTCATCCTTAAGGTGGCCCCTTCTGGGAATATTGACTGCGAGGCCTTCGACCGGGGTCTTCTTGAACTCCGCAACACACCTAATTACACCGGACGCTCCCCTGCCCAGGTTTTGTATGGACGCCCCCTTCGTTCTTGTGTCCCTGCTCACCCTCAATCCTTCTCCAAGGAGTGGCAGGTCAAGACAGAGGATGATGATCGCCGAGCGGCCGAACGTGTTCAGGACGTCGTCGCCCGCTACAACGACCACGCCCGTTCTCTCCCCAGGTTGAGTGTCGGCACCCAAGTCCGTGTTCAGGACCCGACCTCCCTACGTTGGGACAAAGTAGGCGTAGTCATGGGTCTCGGTAGGTCACGGGACTACCAGGTGCGGTTACCCAGTGATCGTGTGTGGTGAAGGAACCGCCGTTTTCTCCGCCCCGTAACAATGCCTTCTGCTGACCCCGCCACCAGTGTTGAGTCCCATACCCTTCCCAGTGATCAAGTCCCTCGACGCTCAGAACGGATCCAAAAGAAAAGGTCCGCTCAAGACTTTGCTATGAGCGTATAGGGGGGAGGGAGGTGTATGTATATTCTGTATGCTGTATTTATATTATGTATGTATTTTATGTATGTGCTCCATTCATGTACTATTTATTCAGCCTAGCTAGTAGCGTGTGGCAATATATTTAAGATGTCCCACATGCCTAATTAATGTGCCTGGCAACGTATGGAAGCTGTTAATGTATCACTTACCATACGTCGTCTATAGAGCAGTTGACCAGCGGACAGGTTGAAGAGCGCTACTCCCCTTGTGTACATATCTTTTATCCAGTAAATAGAACCTACAAACATTATACAGGTGTTTGTGTTCGCTCCTGTATATTGAACTTATTACCCAGAACACGAACACTATGTAGGTGCTCTGCGTACTTCATCAGTGTAACGACGGTACGTCACTGGTGTAGGCGGATCAGCTGTTAGTTATAATCACTGGGGTGCATGTCCAAGCGAACGCAGACTACCCATCTGCCCAGACCGAAACATTACGACACTGTCCGAGTGTTCTGAAACCTTCGCTCACTGAGTACGCTGTCTTGCCGTCCGAAAGGAACGTTCACAGCCCAGTACGAGCAGACCGAAGCTTTATGACTGTCCGGGTAATTTAAACACTTTACTAGGTATCCCTGTTTCCGCGTCGTACCCACTGTGGGTGAATTCCATGCTGCACCCACTGTGGGTGAATTCCATGCTGCACCAACTGTGGGAGGCTGGCCGACGTCCCACGTTGCACTCTCGACGGTGGCGGCGTCACGTGGCCCTCCAAGCGGTCGAGAATTCCCTTCGACGCCCTCCCGTACTTGTTTTGACTGTAAACGCCTTGGTTAAGGACGTTCAGGTGACGGGCAAGTCGAAGGGAATGATTGAAACCCGCCTTTTGACGCATTCAATATTTATTGACGTGGTCAAAACCTGCGGAGAACAAGGCGTTCATTAGTATTACATGGTGATCTATCTGATACATAATTAGTTACTCTCACACAATTTATCTTAATTTTAATTGATTATTGGGCATAATGACATAATACAAAGTTCATAACTCTATTAATCTTAGTTACACTTCATCCCGCATTGTCTTATTGCTCCAGATAAGGCAGGAACGAGAAGGCATAATTAGTCCACAATATTTCGGTACTGAGGGGCATGTCATCACTTTGGCTGTACTTACAAGTGCGGGTCAATGCGAACCAGTATGGTGTTCCAAGGGAAAATCGAACTACAGTATGTAAATTGTTCCAGCACAAAATTCGGCCAGGATTGGGAGTCGGTGTTCACCAATGCTAGCAGAGGGTTGGTCCTTACAGCATCACTCAAGAGGGAGGAGGGCTGGTCCTCAAAGCATCACTCGAGAGGGCGATCTGCCTGGAGGCCAGGCGGCCACGCCACCTTCTAACCCATACACTCAGCAAAATCAGGACCTCTTGTCTGTAAACACCCCCCTTTCCCCCCCCAATGTTTTTTTTTCGGGTAAGGCAGGAAACGTCAGCACTTGACGCCAGCACTGACGTCAGTCCCACAGGCAGGTCACCAGGGTCGTGACAAATGCTTAGCGGAATTACGAAAGAAGTATTTCTGGAACACTATGAAGAAAGACATAGAATTACACATTGCTAAATGTTTGGCATGTGCTCAACATAAAGGTTCTACAGGATCACCAGCCCCGATTCTACAATATCCTACACCAGATCGTCCGTTTGACACAGTCGCTATTGATTTGTTACAACTCCCGAAGAGTCATCAAGGATCAGCGTACGTCTTAGTGTGTGTGGATCATTTTTCGAGGTTCGTGGTCTTGGTCCCACTAAAAAGTAAAACGGCCGATGCAGTGGCCTATGCATCAGTGATGAATCTTATACGTCCATATACTACGCCTAAAGTTCTGCTCTCTGACAATGGGACAGAGTTTAAGAATCAGCTAGTAGCGCAAATATGTGCGCAATATGGAATTAAACAAAGTTTTGTGACAGCTTATCATCCACAGGCTAATGGCCTTGTTGAGAGAACCAATCGCAAAATCCTTGAGATACTGCGTCCGATTGTCAGTGATTTGCAATACGCATGGGAAGATTGGTTACCGCAGGTTGCAGCGTCTATAAATGGGTCAATTAATAGCTCTACGGGCAAATCACCCTACAGCATTGTCTATGGTACAGATAAACATCTACCTTACGACATCCTTACAGATGCGCCATACCCGGTTTATAATATGGATGATTTCGCGGCAAAACAAATTCGTGTCTTTACGGATATTCATACCCAAGTCCGATCACATTTAGCGGCGTCGCGCGCCGAAATGATCATCAAGCAACATAAACATGCTAAACCTGTCGTGTTAAACGTAGGAGACGCTGTTATGGTAAGAGAACCTGAAAGGAACTCCAAGCTTTCGGCTAAATTTTCAGGTCCATTCCGCATTATTGCTAAAGAAACAGGCAACAAATTTATAATTTGGAAGCCTAATGCACAGATTGCAGATGTCGTGCATGCGGATCGTCTTAAAACGACCATGAGAATTTATTACCTCCAGTTGATGAGGAGGTGATAGACACCTCTTTACAGACTGTACAGAAGCAGAGTGTTCCTAATGACTATTGTATGAAACTTCGTTCTGCAAGTAGATGTTAAACCGTGTGTAATCTCTTACAGAATGGCTTGGAACATCACTGTGTTGCTTCTACTGTGTTGTTGCACCGTTGTGTTGACAGATGTGTCCACATCCATCCTCAAACCTGGTGCACTAGTTGCACCTCTCGGACGCATTCTCATAGTTGAGGACGTGATGAACATCAAGTATGAACTCCATCCACTGCTCCAGCTTCCGCGTCAGATGGACAACGTCAACGCCCAACTACAATCAGCATTGGACATCCTTCATGGTCTCAGCGCAGCTTTTAATGAATTGACGATTATTTCGTAAACTATTGACTTTCTACACTTTCGTCTTCAGAACCTTCGCAAGCTTTTCGTCGATGTTGGAAAGAATTTACCAGCGTCTCAAGTGGATCTTGCTAAAGAAGTGCGTTCTCAGACACGACGAAAAAAGGGTCTCTTTAATTTTGTGGGTCTTATCCAAAGCACTTTGTTTGGCACGGCAACGGCTGATGATGTAGCTAAATTGGGGGACCGAATGAACATTGTCGTTCAAGCTCTATCTGAGCAGAATCGTGTTGTTTCTCAAACCTTTCATGCGATTACTGCTTTAGAATAAAAGGTTAATGCGATAATATCGGAGTCTAACAAAGTATCGATAATTGTTAGTAGGTTACAGAAATCAAACCCGACGTTAGAATGGCTCCTTTATTTCACAGAATATTTGCATGCTGCGGAAATTTCAGTTCAGAAGATTGTAACCTGTAAAAATGAACTAATTGACAGCATTGTAGATGCAGGGATAGGACATGTGGACGCAAAGCTTGTGCCTGTGCAGACGCTTCTTGACGCTTTACAGATAGCCAAGTTGCAGCATCAATTAACTCCTATTTTTAATGACAATGAGGTTGAATATTATTACCCACTGTTGGAGTCAACTCTCACGCACAATGCTATCCTGATCCACATTCCTATGCTAGGGCAACATCAGTTTTATGCATGGCATTTAGAACCCTTCTCCTGGTTTGTTAACGACACACTGTATACTCTGGATAGTGCCTGAAGAACTTTTTCTAATAGATGAAGATTATTCTTTATTATCAATAGAGGATCCTAAGGTACTGTCGCGGTGTAAGTCGTCATATCTACACCTACACGTATGTCCAGCCTACATGTTCGCGTTTATTCCTGCTGCAGAGGGAATATGCGAATTGGCAGTCATACAAACAATTGTACGCACATCACTTGCGCAATGCAGCTATAGGCCAGTTAGTCTTAAAACTGTGTTTCACGCTCATTTTCACAATGTGCAGTATTTGTTCTTTCCAAATCTTACTACTGTTTTTTTTAAAATGCCATGATGGTGTTAAGCAGCTAGTTGTGAAAGGGCATTACAAGGCTCCGGATTACTGTGAAATCACTTGTGGTACATTACGGACCTTGCCTACTCATCAGCACTTTGCTTTAAATATAAAACTCAAGTCTGCTTTAATTCAACTTCCTGTCATGAATTTCACTATATAGGATAATCAAATTGTTTCAGAGAAATCAAAAGTTCTAGCTTTCTTGAAAGAGACACATTTTACCGATTTGAGTAATAATTTGCCATTTTATCTATCACGGGAATTTGCCATACCAAGCCTTACAATTCCCTCAATTATGTGAATTTTGGCAATCATGTTTTTCTTCTTTTATTATAAGTCAGTGTCATCCAAGATGAACGTTGTTCATGACATTCTAACCCGTAAGACAATAAAGTTTAGGTCCCCTGTAGTAGCTAATACCCCTACAGTAGTAAAATCCCCAGCTTAGTGTCTACACATTTGTTTATAACATGGTTAGGGTTGTCTAGGATGTACTGTACTCTGTGAGCTTATTTAGGCCTCACGGAGCTCGGCTGGTAGGTGACCGAGCGATGTAATGGCCGCTGTTTCATCAACAGAAGTATTATATAAATGGGTTCTTACATCTGATTTATATTCAGATTTCATCCCCTGTAACTTTCCACTGTCTATGAGTAAGACATGAACTGATCACGTGAAAGGGTAGCTCTCCCAAGAGGGAGAAGCCCATATGTCAGCACTTATGTAAGCGCGCCGTAGTGCAACTCATTAGCGAGTCACTCACATCAACTAATATCGAACGGACGTGATCCACGTTTATATTCATAAACTCCGTCCTCTTTCTCATTCACTCATAAATAGTGGAACTTACGGTTGATCTACAATCAGGAATTATAGACATAATCCTTTTGTAATAAAACAAGGAACTTCAATTGGGTTTCTTTATTAAAACCCCGATATCTAATATATGTGAACAACCTGGTTAACAGGGGGATTAACCGACGGGATCACACGGCCTGCTCTGCCTCACATGTGCCATGCAACCCTGCAGACAACAAATTCTCCTACACCGCCTGGAGGGAAGGGGGAGTATTGTAGTGGATTCCTCCTCTACAAACGCCGTTTGTCGCTGATGAGCCGACCCACGAATCCAGCCGCACCTTGTGTCTACGTCAACCAGCGCCGCCTTACATGACGGAGGTCAACTATTAAGCCACGCCTACCTCCGCTATATATGATCTCACCTCGTGGTGACCTACCTCTTTCTACCTACAGCCAGTCTTCAAGCAACACCTCCTTCTCCTCCTCCTGCCTGGTGGCCCTCGCTCCCGCTGGCGACCATGGCAACCCACAAGCTGGTCCTCCTCTGAGCACCCTCACCAACCAGCTCTCTCTACTCAACGCTTGTAACCATGCTGCCTTCCCAGCACCAAGCTGCATTGTACATCCAATACAATATGTATACAGAGAGCACATTATGAGTTTCCTTTCTCCATCCCATCCTGAGTGTGAATCAACAACCCGTACCCCACAGACTCAGTGCAGTGTCCCCGCACGGCGTTCCCTGGGTAGTCCCGTTCTCGGATTCTAATCTCGCCATATTAAAGACATCCTTCAAGGACCATCTTGCCCATAGGCGGCTACCGCACCTCGTTAGTGGTGCCAACACAGACAGTGCTTGGAGATGCATTTAGGAAGAGTCACGAGAGTGTGAGTCTTCCTTGTGCATTCGTATATATGCGAGCCTGGGGCATTTCCGGCCTACGCATACATACCAGAAAGGCCAATCTCACCAACAACAGAAATTCTATTCAACTCGGTTGCTGTATACTCAACTATGAAAATCAGTGTCATGGATCAGGTGAATTTCTCATGTCTATTTTTATAATCTAATCAGAGACTGAGTTTGTCAGGAAAAAGTGAAATGGACGTTAAACACACACTAACAACTCTACTTACCAGAAAACCACAAACCACAGCCAAGGAATTCTTCCTGAGGAGCCGTTAGGTTTTGGAAATTTTGAGTTTGACAGAATCGTTTCAGGAGATTAATGACTTTCTAAACTATACAACTGACACTTACTAAACTACAAACATCAAATTGTTTGATGTTTTGGCATCAAAATAATCTAACTTCAGTAGCACTTGGACACTCATGACCATCCCCAAGGACGATATAAGGCTATGCCTCTAATACTGACAGACTCGTCACTCACTTACTTGACAAGTTTTATTAACAATAAAGACAGTTAAAGCTTTCAACATCACTCACAATGGATTTGAATATTCCAATTATAATCAGATATATCTAAGTTGCCTCAACATATCCAACCACAGTTGCAATTTCAAATTTTGTGTCTTTATACTGTGGGGTTCAGGATGTTTGGTTCACACTCAGGATAGGATGGAGAAAGGAAACTCACAATGTGCTCTCTATATACATGTTGTATTGGATGTACAATGCAGCTTGGT
>NW_024718297.1:0-13611 GCF_018991925.1 Homarus americanus | reverse complement strand
CTACCTCTGGGCCACGAGGAACAATAAAAGCAGTCCTAGACTCTGATATATTTTACACAAAACTTGTTCAACGAGCTTAAGGCGCCGTAAACCTCTAATGAGGACCACCTTTGCCGCTTAGGTGATCAGAGCAACGTTTTACCAAATGCGGCTTCGAAACACGAGGATCCATATATATTTCATTACCCCAATAAAGCACGCGGACTTCTTCATATAATCAACACCTCACCCCACCAGGATTTGAACCCACGATCTTCTAATTGTGACGGGGGAACGCTACCTCTGGGCCACCAGGACAATAAAAGCAGTCCTA
The DNA here is from genome assembly GCF_018991925.1 of Homarus americanus. Classification (NCBI taxonomy): domain Eukaryota; kingdom Metazoa; phylum Arthropoda; class Malacostraca; order Decapoda; family Nephropidae; genus Homarus; species Homarus americanus. The sequence continues at coordinate 13,298 of NW_024718297.1, read as the reverse complement.
TTCTATACTTCACACAAAGCCTGTTCAACGAGCTTATGGCGCTGTGAACCACTATAGGGGACCACCCGTACCGCTTAGGTGATCAGAGCAACGTTTTACCAAATGCGGCTTCGAAACACGAGGATCCATATATATTTCATTAGCCCAATAAAGCACGCGGAATTCTTCATATAATCAACACCTCACCCCACCAGGATTCGAACCCACGATCTTCTAATTGTGACAGGGGATCGCTACCTCTGGGCCACCAGGACACTCAAAGCATTCCTAGACTCTGCCATATTTCACACAAAGCCTGTTCAACGAGCTTATGGCGCCGTGAACCTTTAATGAGGACCACCCGTGCCGCTTAGGTGATCAGAGCAAAGTTTTACCAAATGCGGCTTCGAAACACGAGGATCCATATATATTTCATTAGCCCAATAAAGCACGCGGACTTGTACATATAATCAACACCTCATCCCACCAGGATTTGAACCAACGATCTTATAATTGTGACCGGGGAATGCTTCCTCTGGGCCACTAGGACAATAAAAGCAGTCAAAGTCTCTACTATATTTCACACAAAGCCTGTTCAACGACCTTATGGCTCCATGAACCTCTAATGGGGACCACCTGTGCCGCTTAGGTGATCACAGCAACGTTTTACCAAATCCGACTTCGAAACACGAGGATCCATATATATTTCATTAGCCAAATAAAGCACGCAGACTTCTACATATAATCAACACCTCACCCCATCAGGATTTGAACCCACGATCTTATAATTGTGACCGGGGAATGCTACCTCTGGGCCACTAGGACAATAAAAGCATTCCTAGACTCTTCTATTTTTCACACAAAGCCTGTTCAACGAGCTTATGGCGCTGTGAACCACTATAGGGGACCACCCGTGCCGCTTAGGTGATCAGAGCAACGTTTTACCAAATGCGGCTTCGAAACACGAGGATCCATATATATTTCATTAGCCCAATAAAGCACGCGGACTTCTTCATATAATCAACACCTCACCCCACCAGGACTCGAACCCACGATCTTCTAATTGTGACCGGGGATCGCTACCTCTGGGCCACCAGGAACAATAAAAGCAGTCCTAGACTCTGCTATATTTCACACAAAGCCTGTTAAACGAGCTTAAGGCGCCGTAAACCTCTAATGAGGACCACCCAAAGCGCTTAGTGATCAGAGCAACGTTTTACCAAATGCGGCTGAAACACGAGGATCCATATATTTCTATTAGCCCAATAAAGCACGCGGACTTTCTTCAGAGTAATCAACACCTCACCCCACTCAGGAATCGAACCCACGATTTTCTAATTGTGACCGGGGATCGCCCTGGGCCACCAGGACACTAAAAGCATTCGCAGACTCTCATGGTATTTCACACAAAGCCTGTTCAACGAGCCAGGCCGTGAACCTCTAATGGTGACCACCTGTGCCGCTTAGGTGATCAGAGCAACGTTTTACCAAATCCGGCTTCGAAACACGAGGATCCATATATATTTCAATAGCCCAATAAAGCATGCAGACTTCTACATATAATCAACACCTCACCCCACCAGCATTTGAACCCACGATCTTATAATTGTTACCGGTGAATGCTACCTCTGGGCCACTAGGACAATAAAAGCAGTCCTAGACTCTGCTATATTTCACACAAAGCCTGTTCAACGAGCTTATGGCGCTGTGAACCACTATAGGGGACCACCCGTGCCGCTTAGGTGATCAGAGCAACGTTTTACCAAATGCGGCTTCGAAACACAAGGATCCATATATATTTCATTAGCCCAATAAAGCACGTGGAGTTCTACATATAATCAACACCTCATCCCACCAGGATTTGAACCCCCGATCTTATAATTGTGACCGGGGGACGCTACCTCTGGGCCACGAAGAACAATAAAAGCAGTCCTAGACTCTGCTATATTTTACACAAAGCCTGTTCAACGAGCTTAAGGCGCCGTAAACCTCTAATGAGGACCACCCGTGCCGCTTAGGTGATCAGAGCAACGTTTTACCAAATGCGGCTTCGAAACACGAGGATCCATATATATTTCATTAGCCCAATAAAGCACGCGGACTTCTTCATATAATCAACACCTCACCCCACCAGGATTTGAACCAACGATCTTCTAATTGTGACGGGGGAACGCTACCTCTGGGCTACCAGGACAATAAAAGCAGTCCTAGACTCTGCTATATTTCACACAAAGCCTGTTCAACGAGATTATGGCGCCGTGAACCTTTAATGGGGACCACCCGTGCCGCTTAGGTGATCAGAGCAACGTTTTAACAAATGCGGCTTCGAAACACGAGGATCCATATATATTTCATTAGCCCAGTAAAGCACGCGGACTTCTACATATAATCAACACCTCACCCCACCAGGATTTGAACCCCAAATCTTATAATTGTTACCGGGGGACGCTACCTCTGGGCCACCAGGACAATAAAAGCAGTCCTAGACTAGTTATATTTCACACAAAGCCTGTTCAACGAGCTTATACCGGTGAGCCTCTAATGGGGACCACACCCATGCCGCTTTAGGTGATCAGACTAACGCTTACCAAATGCTTCGAAACAAGAAGGATCCATATATTTCATTAGCCCAATAAAGCACGCGACTTTATTATATAATCAACACTCACCCCTCCAGGATTTGAACCCACGATCTTATAATTGTGACCGGGGAACGCTACCCTGGGCCAACAGGACAATAAAAGCAGTCCTAGACTCTGCTATATTTCACACAAAGCCTGTTCAACGAGCTTATGGCGCGAACTCTAATGAGGACCACCCGTGCCTCTTAGGTGATCAGAGCAACGTTTTACCAAATGCGGCTTCAAAACACGAGGATCCATATGTATTTCATTAGCCCAATAAAGCACGCGGACTTCTACATATAATCAACACCTCACCCCACCAGGATTTGAACCCACGATCTTATAATTGTTACCGGGGAATGCTACCTCTGGGCCACTAAGACAACAAAAGCAGTCCTAGACTCTGCTATATTTCACACAAGCCTGATCAACGAGCTTTTGGCGCCGTGAACCTCTAATGGGGACCACCCGTGCCGCTTAGGTGATCAAAGCAATGTTTTACCAAATGCGGCTTCGAAACACGAGGATCCATATATATTTCATTAGCCCAATAAAGCACGTGGACTTCTAGATATAATCAACACCTCACCCCACCAGGATTTGAACCCACGATCTTAAAATTGTGACCGGGGGACGCTACCTCTGGGCCACCAGAACAATAAAAGCAGTCCTACACTCTGCTATATTTCACACAAAGCCTGTTCAACTAGCTTATGGCGCCGTGAACCTCTAATGGGGACCACCCGTGCCGCTTAGGTGATCAGAGCAACGTTTTACCAAATGCGGCTTCGAAACATGAGGATCCATATATATTTCATTAGCCCAATAAAGCACGCGGACTTCTTCATATAATCAACACCTAACCCTACCAGGATTTGATCCCACGATCTTCTAATTGTGACGGGGGAACGCTACCTCTGGGCCACCAGGACAATAAAAGCAGTCCTAGACTCTGCTATATTTCACACAAAGCCTGTTCAACGAGATTATGGCGCCGTGAACCTCTAATAGAGACCACCCGTGCCGCTTAGGTGATCAGAGCAACGTTTTACCAAATGCGGCTTCGAAACACGAGGATCCATATATATTTCATTAGCCCAGTAAAGCACGCGGACTTCTGCATATAATCAACACCTCACACCACCACTATTTGAACCCCAAATCTTATAATTGTGACCGGGGGACGCTACCTCTGGGCCACCAGGACAATAAAAGCAGTCCTAGACTCTGTTATATTTCACACAAAGCCTGTTCAACGAGCTTATGGCGCCGTGAACCTCTAATGGGGACCACCCATGCCGCTTAGGTGATCAGACCAACGTTTTACCAAATGCGGCTTCGAAACAAGAAGGATCCATATATATTTCATTAGCCCAATAAAGCACGCGGACTTCTTCATATAATCAACACCTCACCACATCAGGATTCGAACCCACGATCTTCTAATTGTGACCGGGGAACGCTACCTCTGGGCCACCAGGTCAATAAAAGCAGTCCTAGACTCTGCTATATATCACACAAAGCCTGTTCAACGAGCTTATGGCGCCGTGAACCTCTAATGGGGACCACCCATGCCGCTTAGGTGATCAGAGCAACGTTTTACCAAATGCGGCTTCGAAACACGAGGATCCATATATATTTCATTAGCCCAATAAAGCACGCGGACTTCTTCATATAATCAACACCTCACCACATCAGGATTCGAACCCACGATCTTCTAATTGTGACCGGGGAACGCTACCTCTGGGCCTTCAGGTCAATAAAAGCAGTCCTTGACTCTGCTATATTTCACACAAAGCCTGTTCAACGAGCTTATGGCGCCGTGGGACCACTATAGGGGACCACCCGTGCCGCTTAGGTGGAGAGAGCAACGTTTTACCAAATCTGGCTTGGAAACTCGAGGATCCATATATATTTCATAAGGCCAATAAAGCACGCGGACTTCTACATATAATAAACACTTCACCCCACCAGGATTTGAACCCTCGATCTTATAATTGTGACCGGGGAACGCTACCTCTGGGCCACCAGGACAATAAAAGCAGTCCTACACTCTGCTATATTTCACACAAATCCTGTTCAACGACCTTATGGCGCCGTACACCTCTAATGGGGACCACCAGTGCCGCTTAGGTGATCAGAGCAACGTTTTACCAAATGCGGCTTCGAAACAGGAGGATCCAAATATATTTCATTAGCCCAATAAAGCACGCGGACTTCTACATATAATAAACACCTCACCCCACCAGGATTTGAACCCACGATCTTATAATTGTGACCGGGGAACGCTACCTCTGGGCCACCAGGACAATAAAAGCAGTCCTACACTCTGCTATATTTCACACAAAGCCTGTTCAATGACCTTATGGCGCTATGAACCTGTAATGGGGACCACCCGTGCCCCTTAGGTGATCAGAGCAATGTTTTTCCATATCCGGCTTGGAAACACGAGCATCCATATATATTTCATTAGCCCATTAAAGCACTCGGACTTCTACATATAATCAACACCTCACCCCACCAGGATTTGAACCCACGATCTTATAATTGTGACCGGTGAATGCTACCTCTGGGCCACTAAGACAATAAAAGCAGTCCTAGACTCTGCTATATTTCACACAAAGCCTGTTCAACGAGCTTTTGGCGCCTTGAACCTCTAATGGGGACCACCCGTGCCGCTTAGGTGATCAGAGCAACGTTTTCCCAAATGCGGCTTCGAAACACGAGGATCCATATATATTTCATTAGCCCAATAAAGCACGTGGACTTCTACATATAATCAACACCTCACCCCACCAGAATTTGAACCCACGATCTTAAAATTGTGGCCGGGGGACGCTACCTCTGGGCCACCAGAACAATAAAAGCAGTCCAACACTCTGCTATATTTCACACAAATCCTGTTCAATGAGATTATGGCGCCGTGAACCTCTAATGGGGACCACCCGTGCCGCTTAGGTGATCAGAGCAACGTTTTACCAAATGCGGCTTCGAAACACGAGGATCCATATATATTTCATTAGCCCAGTAAAGCAGGCGGACTTCTACATATAATCAACACCTCACCCCACCAGGATTTGAACCCCAAATCTTATAATTGTGGCCGGGGGACGCTACCTCTGGGCCACCAGGACAATAAAATCAGTCCTAGACTCTGCTATATTTCACACAAAGCCTGTTCAACGAGCTTATGGCGCCGTGAACCTCTAATGGGGACCACCCGTGCCGCTTAGGTGATCAGACCAACGTTTTACCAAATGCGGCGTCGAAACAAGAAGGATCCATATATATTTCATTAGCCCAATAAAGCACGCGGACTTCTACATATAATCAACACCTCACCCCTCCAGGATTTGAACCCACGATCTTATAATTGTGACCGGGGAACGCTACCTCTGGGCCACCAGGACAATAAAATCAGTCCTAGACTCTGCTATATTTCACACAAAGCCTGTTCAACGAGCTCATGGCGCCGTGAACCTCTAATGGGGACCACCCATGCCGCTTAGGTGATCAGAGCAACGTTTTACCAAATGCGGCTTCGAAACACGAGGATCCATATATATTTCATTAGCCCAATAAAGCACGCGGACTTCTTCATATAATCAACACCTCACCACACCAGGATTCCAACCCACGATCTTCTAATTGTGACCGGGGAACGCTACCTCTGGGCCACCAGGACAATAAAAGCAGTCCTAGACTCTGCTATATTTCACACAAAGCCTGTTCAACGAGCTTATGGCGCCGTGGGACCACTATAGGGGACCACCCATGCCGCTTAGGTGGAGAGAGCAACGTTTTACCAAATTTGGCTTGGGAACTCGAGGATCCATATATATTTCATTAACCCAATAAAGCACGCGGACTTCTACATATAATCGACACCTCACCCCACCAGGATTTGAACCCACGGTTTTATAATTGTGACCGGGGAACGGTACCTCTGGGCCACCAGGACAATAAAAGCAGTCCTACACTCTGCTATATTTCACAAAAATCCTGTTCAACGAGCTTATGGCGCCGTGAACCTCTAATAGCGACCACCCGTGCTGCTTAGGTGATCAGAGCAACGTTTTACCAAATGCGGCTTCGAAAAACGAGGATCCAAATATATTTCATTAGCCCAATAAAGCACTCGGACTTCTACATATAATCAACACCTCACCCCACCAGGATTTGAACCCACGATCTTCTAATTGTGACTGTGGAACGCTACCTCTGGGCCACCAGGACAATAAAAGCAGTCCTAGACTCTGCTATATTTCACACAAAGCCTGTTCAACTAGCTTATGGCGCCGTGAACCTCTAATGGGGACCACCCGTGCCGCTTAGGTTATCAGAGCAACGTTTTACCAAATCCGGCTTCGAAACACGAGGATCCATATATATTTCATTAGCCCAATAAAGCACGCGGACTTCTACATATAATCATCACCTCACCCCAGCAGGATTTGAACCTACGATCTTATAATTGTGACCGGGGAATGCTACCTCTGGGCCACTAGGACAATAAAAGCTGTCCTAGACTCTGCTATATTTCACACAAAGCCTGTTCAACGTGCTTATGGCGCTGTGAACCACTATATTAGACCACCCGTGCCGCTTAGGTGATCAGAGCAACGTTTTACCAAATGTGGCTTCGAAACACGAGGATCCATATATATTTCATTAGCCCAATAATGCACGCGGACTTCTTCATATAATCAACACCTCACCCCACCAGGATTCGAACCCACGATCTTCTAATTGTGACCGTGGAACGCGACCTCTGGGCCACCAGGACAATAAAAGCATTCCTAGACTCTGCTATATTTCTCACAAAGCCTGTTCAATGAGCTTATGGCGCCGTGAACCTTTAATGGGTACCACTCGTGCCGCTTAGGTGATCAGAGCAACGTTTTACCAAATGCGGGTTCGAAACACGAGGATCCATATATATTTCATTAGCCCAATATAGTACGCAGACCTCTTCATATAATCAACACCTCACCCCACGAGGATTCGAACCCACGATCTTCTAATTGTGACCGGGGAACGCTACCTCTGGGCCACCAGGACAATAAAAGCAGTCCTAGACTCTGCTATATTTCACACAAAGCCTGTTTAACGAGCTTATGGCGCCGTGAACCTCTAATGGGGACCACCCGTGCCGCTTAGGTGATCAGACCAACGTTTTACCAAATGCGGCTTCGAAACAAGAAGGATCAATATATATTTCATTAGCCCAATAAAGCACGCGGACTTCTACATATAATCAACACCTCACCCCTCCAGGATTTGAACCCACGATCTTATAATTGTGACCGGGGAACGCTACCTCTGGGCCACCAGGACAATAAAAGCAGTCCTAGACTCTGCTATATTTCACACAAAGCCTGTTCAACGAGCTTATGGCGCCGTGAACCTCTAATGGGGACCACCCATGCCGCTTAGGTGATCAGAGCAACGTTTTACCAAATGCGGCTTCGAAACACGAGGATCCATATATATTTCATTAGCCCAATAAAGCACGCGGACTTCTTCATATAATCAACACCTCACCACACCAGGATTCCAACCCACGATCTTCTAATTGTGACCGGGGAACGCTACCTCTGGGCCACCAGGACAATAAAAGCAGTCCTAGACTCTGCTATATTTCACACAAAGCCTGTTCAACGAGCTTATGGCGCCTTGGGACCACTATAGGGGACCACCCATGCCGCTTAGGTGATCACAGCAACGTTTTACCAAATCCGGCTTGGAAATACGAGGATCCATATATATTTCATTAGCCCAATAAAGCACACGAACTTCTACATATAATCAACACCTCACCCCACCAGGATATGAACCCACGATCTTATAAATGTGACCGGGGAACGCTACCTCTGGCCACCAGTTCAATAAAACCCGTCCTAGACTCTGCTATATTTCACACAAAGCCTGTTCAACGAGCTTATGGCGCCGTGAACCACTAATGGGGACCACCCGTGCTGCTTAGGTGATCAGAGCAACGTTTTACCAAATGCGGCTTCGAAACACGAGGATCCAAATATATTTTATTAGCCCAATAAAGCACTCGGACTTCTACATATAATCAACACCTCACCCCACCAGGATTCAAACCCACGATCTTATAATTGTGACCGGGATATGCTACCTCTGGGCCATCAGGACAATAAAAGCAGTCCTAGACTCTACTATATTTCACACAAAGCCTGTTCAACGACCTTATGGCGCCATGAACCTCTAATGGGGACCACCCGTAACGCTTAGGTGATCAGAGCAACGTTTTACCAAATCCGGCTTCGAAACACGAGGATCCATATATATTTCATTAGCCCAATAAAGCACGCGGATTTCTACATATAATCAACACCTCACCCCACCAGGATTTGAACCCACGATCTTATAATTGTGACCGGGGAACGCTACCTCTGGGCCACCAGGACAATAAAAGCAGTCCTACACTCTGCTATATTTCACACAAATCCTGCTCAACGAGTTTATGGCGCCATGAACCTCTAATGGGGTCCACCAGTGCCGCTTAGGTGATCAGAGCAACGTTTTACAAAATGCGGCTTCGAAGCACGACGATCCATATATATTTCATTTGCCCAATAAAGCACGCGGACTTCTACATATAATCAACACCTCACCCCACCAGGATTCGAACCCACGATCTTCTAATTGTGACCGGGGAACGCGACCTCTGGGCCACCAGGACAATAAAAGCAGTCCTAGACTCTGCTATATTTTACACAAAGCCTGTTCAACGAGCTTATGGCGCTGTGAACCACTATAGGGGACCACCCGTGCCCTTAGGTGATCAGAGCAACGTTTAACCAAATGCCGCTTCGAAACACTAGGATCCATATATATTTCATTAGCCCCATAAAGCACGCGGATTTCTACATATAATCAACACCTCACCCCACCAGGATTTGACCCCACGATCTTATAATTGTGACCGGGGAACGCCAATTTCTTGGGCCACCAGGACACAGCAGTCCCAGATTTCAAGAGGTTTCACACTGTGCCGTTCAATCCAGCTTATGGCGGCCGTGGGACCACTTATAGGGACCGACCTGCTTAGTGGAGGAGAGCTACACAATTGGGCTTGGAAACCGAGATCCATATATATTTATTAGCCCAATAAAGCACGCGGATTCTCTGAGATATACCACACCACCCCCACCAGATTTGAACCCACGATCTATATCAGGAACGGGGGAACGGTACCTCTAGGCCACCAGGACAATAAAAGCAGTCCTACACTCTGCTATATTTCACAAAAATCCTGTTCAACGAGCTTATGGCGCCGTGAACCTCTAATAGCGACCACCCGTGCTGCTTAGGTGATCAGAGCAACGTTTTACCAAATGCGGCTTCGAAAAACGAGGATCCAAATATATTTCATTAGCCCAATAAAGCACTCGGACTTCTACATATAATCAACACCTCGCCCCACCAGGATTTGAACCCACGATCTTCTAATTGTGACCGTGGAACGCTACCTCTGGGCCACCAGGACAATAAAAGCAGTCCTAGACTCTGCTATATTTCACACAAAGCTTGTTCAACTAGCTTATGGCGCCGTGAACCTCTAATGGGGACCACCCGTGCCGCTTAGGTTATCAGAGCAACGTTTTACCAAATGCGGCTTCGAAACACGAGGATCCATATATATTTCATTAGCCCAATAAAGCACGCGGACTTCTACATATAATCAACACCTCACCCCAGCAGGATTTGAACCTACGATCTTATAATTGTGACCGGGGAATGCTACCTCTGGGCCACTAGGACAATAAAAGCTGTCCTAGACTCTGCTATATTTCACACAAAGCCTGTTCAACGAGCTTATGGCGCTGTGAACCACTATATTAGACCACCCGTGCCGCTTAGGTGATCAGAGCAACGTTTTACCAAATGTGGCTTCGAAACACGAGGATCCATATATATTTCATTAGCCCAATAATGCACGCGGACTTCTTCATATAATCAACACCTCACCCCACCAGGATTCGAACCCACGATCTTCTAATTGTGACCGTGGAACGCTACCTCTGGGCCACCAGGACAATAAAAGCAGTCCTAGACTCTGCTATATTTCTCACAAAGCCTGTTCAATGAGCTTATGGCGCCGTGAACGTTTAATGGGTACCACTCGTGCCGCTTAGGTGATCAGAGCAACGTTTTACCAAATCCGGGTTCGAAACACGAGGATCCATATATATTTCATTAGCCCAATAAAGCACGCGGACTTCTACATATAATCAACACCTCCCCCCACCAGGATTTGAACCCACGATCTTATAAATGTGACCGGGGAACGATACCTCTGGGCCACCAGTTCAATAAAAGCAGTCCTAGACTCTGCTATGTTTCACTCAAAGCCTGTTCAACTAGCTTTTGGCGTCGTGAACCTCTAATGGGGACCACCCGTGCCGCTTGGGTGATCATAGCAACGTTTTACCAAATGCGGCTTCGAAACACGAGGATCCATATATATTTCATTAGCCCAATACAGCACGCGGACTTCTTCATATAATCAACACCTAACCCCACCAGGATTCGAACCCACGATCTTCTAATTGTGACCGGGGAACGCTACCTCTGGGCCACCAGGACACTAAAAGCAGTCCTAGACTCTGCTATATTTCACACAAAGCCTGTTCAACGAGCTTTTGGCGCCGTGAACCTCTAATGGGGACCACCCGTGCCGCTTAGGCGATCAGAGCAACGTTTTACCAAATGCGGCTTCGAAAACGTGGATCCATATATATTTCATTAGCCCAATACAGCACGCGGACTTCTACATATAATCAACACCTCACCCCACCAGGATTTGAACCCACGATCTTAGAATTGTGACAGGGGAACGCTACCTCTAGGACACTAGGACAATAAAAGCAGTCCTAGACTCTGCTATATTTCACACAAAGACTGTTCAACAAGCTTATGGCGACGTGAACCTCTAATGGGGACCACCCGTGCCGCTTAGGTGATCAGAGCAACGTTTTACCAAATATGCTTCAAACCCGAGAGGATCCATATATTTTCATTAGCCCAATAAAGCACGCGACTTCTACATATAAACAACATCTCACCTCACCAGATTCGCGCCCACGATCTTATAATTGTGACCGGGGAATGCTACCTCTGGGCCACCAGGACAATAAAAGCAGTCCTAGACTCTGCTATATTTCACACAAAGCCTGTTCAACGAACTTGTGGCGCCCAGAACCTCTAATGGGGACCACCCGTGCCGCTTAGGTGATCAGAACAACGTTTTACCAAGTGCGGCTTCGAAACACGAGGATCCATATATATTTCATTAGCCCAATAAAGCACGCGGACTTCTACATATAATCAACACCTCACCCCACCAGGATTTGAACCCACGATCTTCTAACTGTGACGGGCGAATGCTACCTCTGGGCCACCAGGACAATAAAAGCAGCCCTAGATTCTGTTATATTTCACACAAAGCCTGTTCAACGAGATTATGGCGCCGTGAACCTCTAATGGGGACCACCCGTGCCGCTTAGGTGATCAGAGCAACGTTTTACCAAATGCGGCTTCGAATCACGAGGATCCATATATATTTCATTAGCCCAATAAAGCAAGCGGACTTCTTCATATAATCAACACCTCACCCCACCAGAATTTGAACCCACAATCTTATAATTGTGACCGGGGGACGCTACTTCTGGGCCACCAGGACAATAAAAGCAGTCCTAGACTCTGCTATATTTCACACAAAGCCTGTTCAACGAGCTTATGGCGCCGTGAACCTCTAATGGGGACCACGCACGCCGCTTAGGTGATCAGAGCAACGTGTTTTACCAAATGCGGCTTCGAAACACGAGGATCCATATATATTTCAATAGCCCAATAAAGCACGCGGACTTCTTCATATAATCAACACCTCAATTCCACCAGGATTCCGAATCCACGATCTTCTAATTAGACCGGGGAACGCCACTTTGGTCCACCAGACACTAAAGCATATTCCTAGACTCTGCTATATTTCACACAAAGCCTGTTCAACGAGCTTATGGCGCCGCGGAACCTCTAATGGGGACCCCCGTGTCGCTTAGGTGATCAGAGTAACGTTTACCAAATGTGGCTTCGAAACAAGAGTGATCCATATATATTTATTAGCCCAATAAAGCACGCGGACTTCTACATATAATCAACACCTATCTCAGCAGGATTTGAACCTACGATCTTATAATTGTGACCGGGGAATGCTACCTCTGGGCCACTAGGACAATAAAAGCTGTCCTAGACTCTGCTATATTTCACACAAAGCCTGTTCAACGAGCTTATGGCGCTGTGAACCACTATAGGGGACCACCCGTGCCGCTTAGGTGATCAGAGCAACGTTTTACCAAATGTGGCTTCGAAACACGAGGATCCATATATATTTCATTAGCCCAATAATGCACGCGGACTTCTACATATAATGAACACCTCACCCCACCAGGTTTCGAGCCCACGATCTTATAATTGTTACCGGGGAATGTCACCTCTGGGCCACCAGAACACTAAAAGCAGTCCTAGACTCTGTTATATTTCATACAAAGCCTGTTTAACGAGCTTATGGCGCCATGAACCTCTAATGGGGACCACCCGTGCCGCTTAGGTGATCAGAGCAACGTTTACCAAATCCGGCTTGGAAACACGAGGATCCATATATAT
>NW_024718296.1:0-34351 GCF_018991925.1 Homarus americanus | reverse complement strand
TCACCTGTGACCTCCCAGTACACCTCTGACACTCCCAGGAACACCTCTGACACTCCCAGGTACCTCTTACCTCCTGGTTCTTCTCTGACCTCCCAGGTACACCTCAGACCTCCCAGTACCTCAGACTCTCCCAGGTTTACCTCTGACAACACACCTCTGACACTCCCAGGTACACCCTGACATTCCCAGGTACACCCCTGACACCCCAGGTACACCTGCACTCCCATGTAAACTCAGACACTCCCAGGTCACCTCTGACACTGCCAGGTACACCTCTGACACTCTCCATGTACACCTCTGACACCCAGGTACACCTCTGACATGCCATGTGCACACCAGACACTTCCAGGTACACACCTCTGACAACCCAGGTACACCTCAGACACTCCCAGGTACACCTCTGACACTTCAGCCCTGACACTTCCAGGTACACCTCAGACACTCCCAGGTACATCAATGACACTCCCAGGTACACCACTACACCCCAGACCATCCGACACTCCCAGGTACACCTCTGACAAGGTACTCCTCTGACACCTCTGGTTCACCCTGACACTTGGCACACACCCTCACACCCCAGGCACACCTCTGACACTCAGGTACACCTCTTACTCTCCTGGCTCCTCTCTGACACTCCCAGATACACCCCCAGACACCCCAGGTACACCTCAGACACTCCCAGCGACACCTCTGACACTCCCAGGCACTCTGACACGTCCAGGCACACCTCTGACACCCCAGGTACACCTCAGACACTCCCAGGTACACTTCAAACACTCCCAGGTACACCTCAGACACTCAGTTACAGCCTGAGACTCCCAACACCTCCGACACACAGCTACACCTCCGACATTCCCAGGTACACCCCTGACACCCAGGTATACCCTGACACTCCCAGGTACACCTCTGACACTCCCAGGTACACCTCTGACACTCCCAGGTACACCTCTGACACTCCCTGGTTCACCTCTGACACCCCAGGTACACCTCTGACACCTTGTACACCTCTGACACCTCGAGTTCACCTCTGACAGTCCCAGGTACACCTCTGACACTCCCAGGTACACCTAAGACACTCCCAGTTACACCTCCGACACTCCCAGTTACACCTCCGACACTCCCAGTTACATCCATGACACTCCCAGTGTACACGCTGACACTCCCAGGTACACCTCAGACACTCCAGTTACAGCCCGACACTCAGTTTCACCTCCGACACTCCAGTTACACCTGACGCTCCAGGTACACCCCTGACACTCAGGTATACCCCTGACACTCCCAGGTACACCTCTGACACCCCAGGCCACCTCTGACACTCCCAGGTACCCTCTGACACTCCCTGGTTCACCTCTGACACTCCCAGGACACCTCTGACACTCCTTTGTACACCTCTGACACTCCCAGGTTCACCTCTGACACCCCAGGTACACTCTGACACTCCCAGGTACACCTAAGACACTCCCAGTTACACCTCCGACACCCCAGTTACACCTCCGACATCCCAGTTACATCCATGTCACTCCCAGTTCACCGCTGACACTCCTAGGTACACCCTGACACTCCCAGGTACACCTCTGACACTTCCATGTACACCTTGACACTCCAGTTACACTCTTGACACTCCCAGGCACCTCTGGCACTCCCAGGTACACCTCTGATACTCCCAGGTACACCTTTGAAACCCAGTTACACCTCAGACACTCCTGAGGTTCAACCCCACACTCAGGCACACCTCTGGCACTCCCAGGCATATCTCACACTTCCAGGTACACCTCTGACACCCCAGTTACACCCCTGACACTCCTAGGTGCACCCCTGACACTCTCAGGAACACCTATGACATTCCATAACACCTCTGACACTCCCAGGTACACCTCTGATACTCCCAGGTACACCTCTGACACTCCCAGGTACACCTTCGATACTCCCAGGTACACCTCTGATACTCCCAGGTACACCTCTGACACTCCCAGGTCCGCATCCGACACTCCCAGGTACAACTCCGACACTCCCAGGTAAACCTCCGATACTCCTAGGTACACCTATGACACTGCCAGGTACACCTCTGACACCTCATGTACACCTGACACCTAGGTACACCTCTGACACTCCCAGCACACGCCTGACACTTCCAGGTACACCTCTGACACTCCCAGGTACACCTCAGACACTCCCAGGTACACCTCTGACACTTGTACTATTCTGACACTCCTGTTCACATCTGACACCCCAGGTACACCCTGACACTCCCAGGTACACCCTGACACTCCATATACACTCGACACTCCCAGGTACACTCTGACACTGGCACTCCACTGACACTCTGCACACCCCTGACACACTCCCAGGCACACCTCTGACACTCCCAGGAACACCTCTGACACTTCCAGCCCTGACACATCCAGGTACACCTCAGACACTCCCAGGTACATCAATGACACTCCCAGGCACACCGCTGACACTCCAGGCACACGCCTGACACTCCCAGGTACGCCTCACACTCCCCAGGCACACTCCCTGCACACCTCTGACACTGGTACTCTTCTGACACCCTGGGTCACCTATGACACTCCCAGGCACACCTCTGACACGCCCAGGAACACTTCTGACACTCCCAGCACACCTCTTACACTCCTGGTTCTCTGACACTCCCAGGAACACCTCAGACACTCCCAGGTACACCTCAGACTCTCCCAGGTTTACCTCTGACACTCCCCAGGCACACCTCTGACACTCCCAGGTACACCCCTGACATTCCCAGGTACACCCCCGACACTTGCACACCGGCACTCCAGGCACACCTCAGACTATCCAAGTACACCTCTGACACTGCCAGGTACACCTCTGACACTACCAGGTACACCTCTGACACTCAGGTACACCTCTGACATGCCATGTACACCTCAGACACCTCTGATGCACACCTCTGACAATCCCAGGACACCTCAGACACTCCAGGTACCCCCTGACACTTCCAGCCCTGACACTTCCAGGTACACTCAGACACCCCAGGTACATCAATGACACCAGGCACACACCACTGACACTCCCAGGTCCGTATCCGACACTCAGGTACTCGCTGACATCCCAGGTACACCCCTGACACACTCCCAGTTACACCTCAGACACTCCCAGGTACACCTCTTGACACTAGGTACCTGACACTTTGGTTCACCTTGACACTCCAGGTACACCTCTCACACCTGTACACCTCTGACACTCCCAGGTACACCCTCTACACCCTGGTTCTTGACACTCCCAGATACACCTCAGACACTGCAGGCACACTCAGACACTCCAGGGACACCTCTGACACCCCAGGTACCTCTAACAGCCCAGGTATGCCCTCTGACACTCAGGTGACTCTTCTGACACTCTGGTTCACCCATGAAACTCCCAGGTACACCTCTGACACCTCCAGGAACACCTGACACTCCCAGGTACACCTCCTCACACCCTGGTTCTTCTCTGACACCCAGGTACACCTCAGACACTCAGGCACCCCAGACCTCCCAGGTTTACCTCTGACACCAGGTGCACCCCTGACACTCCCAGGTACACCCCTGACATTCCCAGGCACACCCCCTGACTCCCAGGTACACCTCCGGCACCCCAGTGCACACCTCAGACACTCCCAGGTACACTCCCTGACACTGCCAGGCACACCTCAGACACTCCCAGGTACACTCTGACACTCCCCAGGTACACCCTGACATGCCATGTACACCCCAGACACTTCCAGGTACACCTCTGACAACCCAGGTACACCTCTGACACCCCAGGTACACCTCTGACACTTCCAGCCCTGACACTTCCAGGTACACCTCAGACACTCCCCAGGCACTCCAACACTGGCACACCACTGACACTCCCAGGTCCGTATCCAACACCAGGTACACCTCTGACACTCCCATGTACCTCCTTCCTGACACTCTGGTTCACCTTGACACTCAGGCACACGTCCACACTCAGGTACACCTCAGACACTCCCAGGCACACCTCAGACACTCCCAGGACGCCTCTGACACTTGCAATCCTCTGACACGTCCAGGCACACCTCTGACACTCCCAGGCACACCTCAGACACCTGAGGCACACTTCAAACACCCCAGGTACACCTCAGACACTCCCAGTTACAGCCCGACACTAGTTACACCTCGACACTACCAGCCACACCTGACATTCCCAGGTACACCCCTGACACTCCCAGGTATACCCTGACCTGGCACACCTCTGACACCCCAGGCACACCTCTGACACTCCCAGGCACACCTCTGACACCCGTGGTTCACCTCTGACACTCCCAGGCACACCTCTGACACTCCTGGTACACCTCTGACACTCCCGTTACACCTCCAACACTCCCAGTTACACCTCGACACTCCCAGTTACATCCATGACACTAGTCTACACTGCTGACACTTGTACACCTCAGACACTCCCAGTCACAGGCCTGACACTCAGTTTCACCTGACACTCCCAGTTACACCTCCGACGCCCGTACACCCCTGACACTCCCAGGTATACCTCCCCTGACACTGGCACACCTCCTGACACCCCAGGCACACCCTGACACTCCCAGGCACACCCTCAGACACTCTGCACACCTCTGACACTCCCAGGTACTCTTCTGACACTTCTGGGTCACCTATGACACTCCCAGGTACACCTCTGACACGCCCAGGAACACCCCTGACACTCCCAAGTACACCTCTTACACTCCTGGTTCTTCTGACACCCCAGGCACACCCCAGACCCCAGGCACACCAGACTCTCCCAGGTTTCACTCTGACACCCCAGGTACACCTTGACACCCCAGGCACACCCTGACATCCCAGGTACACCCCTGACACTCCCAGGCACACCTGGCCACCCCAGGCACCAGACTTCCCAGGTACACCTCTGACACTGCCAGGTACACCTCTGACACCTACCAGGCACACCTATACTCCCAGGCACACTCTGACATGCCATGCACACCCCAGACACTGAGATGCACACCTCTGACAACCCAGGTACACTTGCACACCTCAGCACACCCCATTCCCAGGCCTACTCTGACACCTGTACACCTCTGACACTTGCACACCCTGACATCAGGTACACCCCTGACATCCCACACTCTCCAGGCACCTCAGACACTGGTACATCAATGACACTCCAGGTACACCACTGACACTCCCAGGTCCGTCCGACACTCCCAGGCACTGCTGACACCCTACACCCCGAGCACTCCAGTTACACCCCAGACACTCCCAGGTACACCCTGACACTCCCAGGTACTCCTCTGACACCCTGGCACACCTTGACTCCCAGGTACACCTCCACACTCCAGGCACACCTCTGGCACCCCAGGCACACCTCCTGATACCCCAGGCACACCTTTGAAACTCCCAGTTACACCTCCAGACACACACAGGTTAACCCTGACACTCCCAGGTACACCTCTGGCACTCCCAGGCATACCTCTTACACTCCAGGTACACCTCTGACACCAGACACCCCTGACACTCCTAGGTGCACCATGACACTCTCAGGAACACCTATGACATTCCCAGGCACACCTCTGACACTCCCAGGTACACCTCTGATACTCCCAGGTGCCACCTCTGACACTCCCAGGTACACCTTCGATACTCCCAGGCACACCTCTGATACTCCAGGTGCCACCTCTGACACTCCCAGGTCCGCATCCGACACTCCCAGGTACAACTCCGACACCCCCAGGTAAACCTCCGATGCTCCTAGGTACACCCACACTGCCAGGTACACCTCTGACACTCCATGTACACCTCCGACACCCTAGGTACACCTCTGACACTCCCAGGTACACGCCTGACACTTCCAGGCACACCTCTGACACTCCCAGGTACACCTCAGACACTCCCAGGCACACCTCTGAGCCCTCCAGGTACTATTCTGACACTCCTTGTTCACATCTGACACTCCCAGGTACACCTCTGACACTCCCAGGTACACCTCTGACACTCCATATACACCTCCGACACTCCCAGGCCACCTCTGACACTCCCAGGTACCCACTGACACTCCCTGGCACACCCCTGACACTCCCAGGTACACCTCTGACACTCCCAGGAACACCTCTGACACTTCCAGCCCTGACACATCCAGGTACACCCTCAGACACTCCCAGGTACATCAATGACACTCAGGCACACCGCTGACACCCGGTGACACGCCTGACACTCCCAGGTACGCCTCTGACATCCCAGGTACACCTCAGACACTCAGGCACACCTCTGACACTCCCAGGCTACTTTCTGATACTTGGGTCACCTATGACACTCAGGCACACCCCTGACACGCCCAGGAACACCTCTGACACTAAGCACACCTCTACACTCTCCCTGGTTCTTTCCCTGACACTCCCAGGCACACCAGACACTCCCAGGTACACCTCAGACTCCCAGGTTTACCTCTGACACCTAGGCACACCTCTGACACCCCAGGTACACCCCTGACACTTGCACACCCCTGACACTCCCAGGCACACCTCCGGCACTCCAGGTACACCTCAGACTCCAGGCACACCTCTGACACCAGGTACACCTCTGACACTACCAGGTACACCTCTGACACTTCCAAGGTCATCTCTGACATGCCATGTACACCAGACACTTCGAGTGTACACCTCTGACAATCCCAGGTACACCTCAGACACTCCCAGGTACACCTCTGACACTTCCAGCCCTGACACTCAGGCACACCTCAGACACTCCCAGGCACATCAATGACACTCCCCAGGCACCACACTCCCAGGTCCGTATCCGACACTCCAGGTACTGCTGACACTCCCAGGCACACCCCTGACACCCAGTTACACCTCAGACACTCCCAGGCACACCTCTGACACTCCCCAGGTACCCTCTCTACACCCTGGTTCACCTGACACTCCCAGGCACACCTCACACTTGCTCACCTCACAATTCCCAGGCACCTCTACACTCCCTGGTTCTCCTTGACACCCCCAGATACACACCTCAGACACTGCAGGTACCTCAGACACTCCCAGGGACACCTCGACACTCCAGTACCTAACACGCCCAGGTATACCTCTGACACCCTGTGCACTTTCTGACACTCCTTGGTTCACCCAGACACTCCCAGGTACACCTCTGACACTCTACAGCAACACCTCACACTCCCCAGGTACACCTCTTACACTCCTGGTTCTTTCCTGACACCCCAGGTACACCTCAGACAGTCCCAGGCACACCCTCAGACTCCCAGGCTTCACTTCCCTGACACCCAGGTACACCTCCACACTCCAGCACACCCTGACATTCCCAGGCACCCCCACTCCAGGCACACCGGCACTCCACACACCAGACACCCCAGGCACACCTCTGACACTGCCAGGTACACCTCAGACACTCCAGGTCACCTCTGACACTCCCAGGCACTCTGACATGCCATGCACACCTCAGACACTTCCAGGCACACCCTGACAATCCCAGGTACACCTCTGACACTCCCAGGTACACCTCTGACACTTCCAGCCCTGACACACTTCCAGGTACACCCCAGACACTCCCAGGTACTCTGCAACGACACTCCCAGGCACACCACTGACACCCAGGTCCGTATCCAACACTCCCAGGTACACTCTGACACTCCCTGCACACCTCTGACACCCTTGGTTCACCTGACACCCCAGGTACACGTCTTCACACTTCCAGGTACACCTCAGACACTCCCAGCACACCCCAGACACCTCCCAGGACGCCTGACACTCCCCAGGTACTCTGACACGTCCAGGTACACCCTGACACCCAGGCACACCTCAGACACCCCAGGTACACCTCCACCACCCCAGTGACACCTCAGACACTCCCAGTTACAGTCTGAGACCCCAGTTACACCCCCGACACTACCAGCTACACCTCCGACATTCCCAGGTACACCCCTGACACTCCAGGTATACCCCTGACACTCACAGGTACACCTCTGACACTCCAGGTACACCTCTGACACTCCCAGGTACACCTCTGACACCCGTGGTTCACTCTGACACTCCAGGTACACTCTGACACTCTGCACTGACACTCCCAGTTACACCTGACACTCCCAGTTACACCTGACACTCCCAGTTACATCCATGACACTCCCAGTTACACCGCTGACACTTAGTACACCTCAGACACTCCTCAGTTACACCTGACACTCCAGTTTCACCTCCGACACTGTTACACCTCCGACGCTCCCAGAGCACCACCCTGACACTCCCAGGTATACCCTGACACTCCCCAGGCATGCCCCCACACCCCAGGTACACCTCTGACACCTGTGCACTCTCTGACACTTCTGGGTCACCCATGACACTCCAGTACACCCCACACGCCCAGGAACACCTCTGACACTCAGGCACACCTCTTACACCCCTGGTTCTCTGACACCCCAGGTACACCTCAGACACTCCCCAGGCACACCTCAGACTCTCCCAGGTTTACTGACACCCCAAGTACACCTCTGACACTCAGTACACCCCTGACATTCCCAGGCACACCCCACACCCCAGGCACACCTGGCACTCCCAGGTACACCTCAGACTCTCCCAGGTACACCTCTGACACTGCCAGGCACACCTCTGACACTACCAGGCACACCTCTGACACTCCCCAGGCACACCTCTGACATGCCATGTACACCTCAGACACTTCTGATGTACACCTCTGACAATCCCAGGTACACCAGACACTCCAGGGTACACCAGACCTCCCACACTCTCTGACACTCCCAGGCACACCCTGACACTGCACACCCTGACATTCAGGTACACCCCTGACACTCATACACCTCCGGCACTTCCAGGCACCTCAGACACTCCCAGGTACATCAATGACACTCCCAGGTACACCACTGACACTCCCAGGTCCGTATCCGACACTCCCAGGCACTGCTGACACTCCCAGGTACACCCTGACACTCCCAGTACACCTCAGACACTCCCAGGCACACCTCTGACACTAGGTACTCCTCTCTGACACTGTCTACCTTGCACCCCCAGGTACACCTCTCACTTCCAGGCACCCTCTGACACTCCCCAGGCACACCTCTACACCCCTGGTCTTCCTTGACACTCAGATACACCCCAGACAGTCGCAGGTACACCTCAGACATCCCAAGACACCTCTGACACTCCCAGGCTCCTCTGCATACCCTCTGACACCTCTGTTCTTCTGACACTCCTTGGTTCACCCAGACACTCCCAGGTACACCTCTGACACTCCCAGGAACACCTCTGACACCCCAGGTACACCTCACACTCCCTGGTTCTTCTCTGACACTCCCAGGTACACCTCAGACACTCCCAGGTACACCTCAGACTCTCCCAGGTTTACCTCTGACACTAGGTACACCTCTGACACTCCCAGGCACACCCCTGACATTCCCAGGTACACCCCTGACACTCCCAGGCACACCCCATGTACACCAGACACTCCCAGGTACACCTCTGACACTGCCAGGTACACCTCTGACACCCCAGGTACACCTCTGACACTCGGCACACCTCACATGCCATGCAACACACTGACACTCCAGGTACACCTCTGACAATCCCAGGTACACCTCTGACACTCCCAGGTACACCTCTGACACTTCCAGCCCTGACACTTCCAGGTACACCTCAGACACTCCCAGGTACTTCAATGACACTCCCAGGTACACCACTGACACTCCCAGGTCCGTATCCAACACTCCCAGGTAACCTCTGACACTCCCATGTACTCCTCTGACACTCCTTGGTTCACCTTGACACTCCCAGGTACACGTCTCACACTTCCAGGTACACCTCTGACACTCCCAGATACACCTCAGACACTCCCAGGTACACCCCAGCACACTCCCCAGGGACGCCTCTGACACCCCAGGTACCTCAGACACGTCCAGGCACACCTGACACTCCCAGGTACACCTCAGACACTGGCACACCAAACACCCAGGACACCTCAGACACTCCCAGTTACAGGCCCGACACTCCCAGTTACACCTCCGACACCAGCTACACCTCCGACATTCCCAGGTACACCCCTGACACTCCCAGGTATACCCTGACACTCCAGGCACCTCTCTGACACTCCCAGGTCACCTCTGACACTCCCAGGTACACCTCTGACACTCCCTGGTTCACCTCTGACACTCCAGGTACACCTCTGACACTCCTTGGTACACCTCTGACACCCCAGGTTCACCTCGACAGTCCCAGGTACACCTCTGACACTCCCAGGTACACCTAAGACACCCAGTTACACTCCGACACTCCCAGTTACACCTCCGACACCCCAGTTACATCCATGACACTCCCAGTTACACCGCTGACACCCCAGGTACACCTCAGACACTCCCAGTTACAGCCCGACACTCCCAGTTTCACCTCCGACACTCCCAGTTAAACCTCCGACGCTCCCAGGTACACCCCTGACACTCCAGGTATACCCCTGACACCCCAGGTACACCCTGACACTCCCAGGTACACCTCTGACACCCCAGGCACACCTCTGACACCCTGTACACACCTCTGACACCCCAGGTTCACCCCAACACTCCCAGGCACTCTGACACCCCAGGTACACCCCAAGACACTCCCCACCACACCTCCACACTCCCAGTCACACCCGACACCAGTTACATCCATGACACCCAGTTACACCGCTGACACCCTAGGTACACCCCTGACACCGGTACACCTCTGACACTTCCAGGTACACCTTGCACTCCCAGTTACACTCTTGACACTCGGGTACACCTCTGACACTCCCAGGCACACCTCAGACACTCCCAGGTACACCTCAGACTCTCCCAGGTTTACCTCTGACACCCCAGGCACACCTCTGACACTCCCAGGCACACCCCTGACATTCCCAGGCACACCTCTGACACTCCCAGGTACACCTCAGACACTCCCAGGTACACTGCTGACACTCCCAGGTACTTCACTGACACTCCCTGGTATACCTCTGACGTTCCCAGGTACACCTCTGACACTCCTAGGAATTCCTCTGACACTCCCTGGTACACCTCTGACACTCCCAGGTACACCTTAGACACCCCCTGGTACACCTCTGACACTCCCAGGTACACCTCTTTCACTCCCTGGTTCTCCCTTGACACTCCCAGGTACACCTCAGACACTCACAGGTACACCTCTGACACTCCAAGGTACACCACTGACACTCCCAGGTACACCTCTTACACTCCCTGGTTCTCCTCTGACACTCCCAAGTACAGCTCAGACACTCCCAGGTACATCAATGACACTCGCAGGTACACCACTGACACTCCCAGGTACACCTCTGACACGCCCAGGTACACCGCTGACACTCCCAGGTACAAGCCTGACACTCCCAGGTACGCCTCTGACACTCCCAGGTACACCTCAGACACTCCCAGTTACACCTCTGACACTCCCAGGTACTCTTCTGACACTCCTTGGTTCACCTCTGACACTCCCAGGTACACCTCTGACACGGCCAGGAACAACTCTGACTCTCCAAGGTACACCTCTTACACTCCCTGGTTCACCTCTGACCCTCCCAGGTACACTCTGACACGCCCAGAACAACTCTGACTCTCCCAGGTACACTCTTACACTCTAGTTCTTCTCTGACCTCCCAGGTACACCTCAGACACTCCAGGTACACCTCTGACTCTCCCAGGTACACCTCCACACCCCAGGTACACCCCAGACACTCCCAGGCACACCTCTGACACTTCCAGGCACACATCTGACACTCCCCAGGTACACCTCTGACACTCCCAGGCACACCTCTGACATGCCATGTACACCCCAGACACTTCCAGGTACACCTCTGACACTCCCCAGGCACACCCCTGAAACTTCCAGCCCTGACACTCTGTGCACTGCACACTCCCCAGGTACATCAATGACACTCCCAGGTACACCACTGACACTCCCAGGTACACCTCTGACACTCCCAGGTACACCGCTGACACTCCCAGGTACACCCCTGACACCTCCAGGTACACCTCAGACACTCCCAGGTACACCTCTGACACTCCCAGGTACTCCTCTGACACTCCTTGGTTCACCTTGACACTCCCAGGTACACCTCTGACACTCCCAGGGACACCTCTCACACTCCCAGGTACTCTCTGACACTCCCAGGTACACCTCTGACCTCCCAGGTACACCTCCAGAAACTCCCAGGAACACTTCAAACACTCCCAGGTACACCTCAGACACTCCCAGTTACATCTCCGAACCACTCCCAGTTACACCACCGACTCCCAGTTACACCTCCGACGCTCCCAGGTACACCCCGACACTCCCAGGTATACCCCTGACACTCCCAGGCACACCTCGGCCTCGAGTACCTCTGACTCTCCCAGGTACACCTCTGACACTCCTGGTTACCCTCTGACTCCCAGGTACACCTCTGACACTCCTTTGTACACCTCTGACACTCCCAGGTTCACCTCTGACACTCCCAGGCCTACCTCTGACCTCCCAGGTACACCTAAGACACTCCCAGTTACACCGACACTCCCAGTTACACCTCCGACACTCCCAGTTACATCCACTCCCAGTTACACGCCCCGACACTCCTAGGTACCCCTGACACTCCAGGTACACCTCTGACACTTCAGGTACACCTTGACACTCCCAGGTACACCCCAACCTCCCAGTTACCTCAGACACTCCCAGTGACACCTCCCCAGCCTCCCGGTACTCTCCGAGCACTCTTGGTTCACCTTGCACTCCAGGTACACCTCTCACCTCCCAGGACACCTCTCACACCTCCCAGGTACTCCTCTGACACTCCCAGGTACCTCCCAGCACTCCCAGGTACACCTCAGACACTCCCAGGAACACTTCAAACACTCCCAGGTACACCTCAGACACTCCCAGTTACATCTCCGACACTCCCAGTTACACCACCGACACTCCAGTTACACCTCCGACGCTCCCAGGTACACCTGACACTCCCAGGTATACCCTGACACTCCCAGGTACCTCTGACACTCGAGGCCTCCTCTGACTCTCAGGTACACCTCTGACACTCCCTGGTTCACCTCTGACACTCTCAGGTACACCTCTGACCTCCCCATGCCTCTGACACTCCCAGGTACACCTAAGACCTCCCAGGACACCTCCGAACCTCCCAGGTACTCCTCTGACATTCCCAGGTACACCTCTGACACTCCCAGGTACACCTCAGACACTCCCAGGTACACTTCAAACATTCCCAGGTACACCTCAGACACTCCCAGTTAGACTCCGACACTCCCAGTTACACCTCCGACACTCCACTTACACCTCCGACCTCCCAGGTACACCTGACACTCCCAGGTACCCCCAGCACTCAGGTACACCTCTGACACTCCAGGTACCTCTGACCTCCCAGGTACACCTCTGACACTCCTGGTTCACCTCTGACTCCCAGGCCTCTGACACTCCTTTGTACACCTCTGACACTCCCAGGTTCACCTCTGCGCTCCAGGTACACCTCTGACCTCCCAGTACACCAGACACTCCAGTTACTCCCAGTTACACCTCCGACACTCCCAGTTACATCCAACCTCCCAGTTACATGCAACCTCCCTAGGTACCTGACACTCCCACCTCTGACACTTCCAGGTACACCTTGACACTCCCAGTTACACTCTTTCCCAGGTACACCTCTGACACTCCCAGGTACACCTCTGATACTCCCAGGTACACCTCTGACACTCCCAGTTACACCTCAGACACTCACAGTTACACCCCTGACACTCCCAGGTACACCTCCACTCCAGGCATGCCTCTGACACTTCCAGGTACACCTCTGACAGTCCCAGTTACACCCTGACACTCCTAGGTGCACCCCTGACACTCCAGGAACACCTATGACATTCCCAGGTACTCCCAGGTACCCCTCTGATACTCCCAGGTACACCTCTAACACTCCCAGGTACACCTTCGTACTCCCAGGTACACCTCTGATACTCCCAGTACACCTCTGACACTCCCAGGTCGCATCCGACACTCCCAGGTACAACTCGGCCTCCCAGGTAAACCTCCGATACTCCTAGGTACCGCTGAGCACTCCCAGGTACCCCTGACCTCCCAGGCCTCAGACACTCCCAGGTACACCTCCCCAACCTCCCAGGTACTCCTCTGACACTCGTTGGTTCACCTTGACACTCCCCACCTCTCACACTTCCAGGTACACCTCTGACACTCCAGGTACCTCTTACACTCCTGGTTCTCCTCTGACCTCCCAGATACACCTCAGACACTCCCAGGTACACCTGGAGACACTCCAGGACACCTCTGACACTCCCAGGTACTCCTCTGACACAGGCACACCTCTGACCTCCCAGGTACCTCAAACACTCCCAGGTACACTTCAAACTTCCCAGGTACACCTCAGACACTCCCAGTTACAGCTCCGACACTCCCAGTTACACCTTCACACTACCAGTTACACCTCCGACACTCCCAGGTACCCCTGACACTCCCAGGTATACCCCTGACCTCCCAGGTACACCTCTGACACTACCAGGTACACCTCCTGACACTCCCAGGTACCTAACCCCTGGTTCACCTCTGACCTCCCAGGTACACCTCTGACACTCCTTAGTACACCTCTGACACTGCCAGGTACACCTCTGACACTCCTGGTACACCTTCGATACTCCCAGGTACACCTCTGATACTCCCAGGTACACCTCTGACACTCCAGGTCCGCATCCGACACTCCCAGGTACAACTCCGACACTCCCAGGTAAACCTCCGATACTCCTAGGTACACCTCTGACACTGCCAGGTACACCTCTGACACTCCCAGGTACACCTCTGACACTCCCAGGTACACCTCTGACATGCCATGTACACCTCAGACACTTCAGGTACACCTCTGACAATCCCAGGTACCTCAGACACTCCCAGGCACCTCTGACACTTCCAGCCACACTTCCAGTACACCTCAGACACTCACAGGTACATCAATAGACTCCCAGGTACACCACTGACCTCCCAGGTCCGTATCCGACACTCCCAGGTACACACCACCCAACCTCCCAGGTACACCCCGACCTCCAGGTACACCTCAGACACTCCCAGGTACCTCTGACACTCCTAGGTGCTCCTCTGACACTCCTTGGTTCACCTTGACTCCCAGGTACACCTCTCACACATTCCAGGTACCTCTGACACTCCCAGGTACACCTCCTGGTTCTCCTCTGACCTCCCAGATACACCTCAGACCTCCCAAGTACACCTGAGACACTCCCAGGGACCTCCTGACTCAGGACTCCTCTGACACAGGCACACCTCTGACACTCCCAGGTACACCTCAGACATCCCAGGTACACTTCAAGCCTCCCAGGTACACCTCAGACACGCCCAGTTACAGCTCCCGACACTCCCAGTTACACCTCCGACACTACCAGCTACACCTCCGACTTACTCCCAGGTACACCCCTGACACTCCCAGGTATACCCCTGACACTCCCAGGTACCTCTGACACTCCCAGGTACACCTCTGGCCTCCCAGGTACCTCCCAGCACTCCCTGGTCCTCCCTGACACTCCGTACCCTCCCAGCACTCCTTGGGACACCTCTGTCCTCCCAGGTTCACCTCTGACACTCCAGGTACACCTCTGATACTCCCAGGTACACCTAGACACTCCCAGTTACACCTCCGACACTCCCAGTTACACCTCCACACTCCCAGTTACATCCATGACACTCCCAGCTACACCCCTGCACTCCTGGGTCCCTGACGCTCCCGGTACACCTCTGACACTTACAGGTACACCTTTGACACTCCCAGTTAAACTCTTGACACTCCCAGGTTCACCTCTGACACTCCCAGGTACACCTCTGATGCTCCCAGGTACACCTCTGACACTCCCAGGTACCTCAGACACTCCCCGTTACACCCCTGACCTCCCAGGTACACCTCTGACCTCCCAGGTATATCTCTGACACTTCCAGTGCACCTCTGCCACTCCCAGTTACACCCTGAGACTCCCAGGTACTCCTCCCAGCCTCCCAGGTACACCTCTGATACTCCCAGGTACCTCTCACTCCCAGGTACACCTCAGACACTCCCAGTTACAACTCTGACACTCCCAGTTACACCTCCGACACTCCCAGTTACACTGACACTCTCAGTTACACTCTGACACTCCTAGGTGCACCCCTGACACTCTCAGGAACACCTCTGACATCCACAGGTACACCTCTGACACTCCAGGTACACCTCTGATACTCCCAGGCACACCTCTGACACACCCAGGTACACCTGATACTCAGGTACACCTCTGATACCCCCAGGTACACCTCTGACTAGGTCCGCATCCGACACTCCCAGGTGACAACCTGACACTCAGGTAAACCTCCGATACTCCTAGGTACACCTCTGACAATCCCCAGGTACACCTCTAACACCCATGTACACCTCTGACACTCCCCAGGTACACCCTCTGACACTCCCAGGTACAATCTCTGACACTCCCAGGTACACCTCTCACACTTCCAGCCCTGAAACTTCCAGGTACACCCCAGACACTCCCAGGCACATCAATGACACTCCCAGGTACACCACTGACACTCACAGGCACACCTCTGACACTCCCAGGTACACCGCTGACACCCCAGGTACACGCCTGACACTTCCAGGCACACCTCTGACATCCCAGGTACACCCCAGACACTCCCCAGGTACACTCCTCACACCCCAGGTACTCTCTGACACCTTGTTCACCTCTGACACTCCCAGGTACACCTCTGAAACTCCCAGGTACACCTCTGACACTCCCAGAACACCTCTTACACTCCCTGGTTCTTCTCTCTGACACTTGCACACCTCAGACACCCCAGGCACACCCCAGACTCCTCCCAGGTACACCCTGACACTCCCAGGCACACCTTGACACTCCCAGGCACACCCCTGACATTCCCAGGTACACCCCTGACACTCCCAGCACCTCCGCACCCCAGGTACACCAGACACTCCCAGGTATACCCTCTGACACTGCCAGTACACCTCTGACACTCCCAGGCACACCTCTGACACTCCCAGGCACACCTTTGACACTCCCAGGTACACCGCTGACACTCCCAGGTACACCCCTGACACTCCCAGGCACACCTCTGACACTCCAGGCACACCTTGACACTCCCAGGCACACCCCTGACACCCCAGTTACACCTCAGACACCGTGCCACCTTGACACTCCCAGGCACTCTCTGACACTCCTTGTCACCTTGACACTCCCAGGCACACCTCTCTCACACTCCCAGGGACACCCTCACACTCCCAGGTACCTCTGACACCCCAGGCACACCTCTGACACTCCCAGGTACACCTCAGACACTACTCCCAGAACACTTCAAACACTCCCAGGCATGCCCCAGACACTTGTGCTTGCACCTGACCCCAGTTACACCTACTGGACACTCCCTGTGTCATACCTCTCCGACGCTCCCAGGCACACCCCTGACACCTTGCGGCATACCCCTGACACTCCCCAGGCATACCCTCTGACACCTGAGGCATACCTGACTCTCCCAGGCACACCCCTGACACCCCTGTCTACCCTCCTGACACCCCAGTGCACACCTCTGACACCCCAAGCACACCCTGACACCCCCAGGCACACCTGGGAAGACACCCCAGGGACACCTCTGACACCCCAGGCACTCCTCTGACATTCCCCAGGTACACCTCTGACACCCCTAGTACACCTGACACTCCTAGTACACTTCAAAGCATTCCTGGTGCACACCTCAGACACTCCTGTGCTGAGCCCGACACCCCAGTCACACCTCCTGACACCCCACTTACACTCCGACGTGCACACACCCCGACACTCTGTTGCATACCCTGACACTCCCAGGCACACCTCCTGACACTCCCCAGGCACACCTCTGACACTCCCAGGCACACCTCTGGATAATCTCCTGTCTACCCCCTGACAATTCCCCAGGCAAGTTGTCTCTGACACTCCTCAGGCTAATTCTCCTGACACCCCCAGGTTCACCTCTGACACCCAGTGGCCACCCCTCTGACACCCCAGGCACACCTGCAAGACACCCCAGCCACACCTTGACACTCCCAGTCACACCTGACACTCCCCAGCCACATCCATGACACCCCTGTTACACCGCTTGGGACACCCTAGGGTACACCCCTGACACTCCCAGGTACACCTCTGCGCCCCAGGTACACCTTGACACTCCCAGCTACATCTTGACACTCCCCATAAGTACACCCTCTGACACCCCAGGCACAATTCTGATACACCCCAGGCACACCCTGACACCCCCAGCCACACCCTGTGACACTCACAGTTACACCTCTGACACCCCAGGCACACCTCTGACACTCCCCAGGCATACCCTCTGACACTCCAGGCACAATCTCTGACACTCCCCAGTCACACCCCACACCCCAGGCACCCCTGACTTGCAGAACACCTAAGACATTCCCAGGCACACTCTGACACTCCCCAGGTACACCCCTGATACTCCCCAGGTACAATTCTCAATAATTCCCAGGTACACCTTCGATAATTCTATGTGTACACCTCCTCTGATACCCCCAGGCACACCTCTGACACCCCAGGTCCGCATCCGACACCCCAGCAGGCAAATCTCTCGACACTCCCAGGTAAACCTCCGATAATTCTAGGCATACCGCTGACACTCCCCAGGCACACCCCTGACACCCCAGGCACACCCCAGACACTCCCCAGGCACACTCTGACACCCCCAGGCACTCCCCTGACACCAGTCCACCTGACACCCCACACCTCCCACTCCAGGTACACCCCACACACCCCAGGCACACCTCTCACACCCCTGGTTCTCCTCCACACCCCCAGATACACCTCAGACACCTAGCACACCTGAGACACTCCCCAGGACACCTCTGACACCCCCAGGCACTCCTCTGACACGCCCAGGCACACCTCTGACACTCCCCCAGGCACACCCCTGTGACACTCCCCAGGCACACTTCCAAAATGGACCCCAGGCACACCCCTGTGACACTCCTCAGTTACAGCCCTGAACACTTGCAGTTACACCTTCTGACACTACAGTTACACCTGACACTCCCCAGCAGGCACACCCTGACACTCCCAGGCATACCCTGACTAATTCCCAGGCACACCTCTGACACCACCAGGTACACCTCTGACACTCCCCAGGCACACCTCTCCTGACACTCCCCGGGTTCACCTCTGACACTCCCCAGTACACCCTCTGACACCCTTGGCACCCCTGACACTGCCAGGCACACCTCTGACACTCCTAGTACACCTTCTGATAATTCCCAGGTACACCTCTGATAATTCCCCAGGCACACTCTCTGACACTTGGTGTCCGCATCCGACACCTACAAACCTGACACTCCCCAGGTAAACCTCCGATACCCTAGGTACATCTCTGACACCGCCAGGCAACCTCTGACACTCCCCCAGGCACACCTCTGACACTCCCAGGCACACCTGACATGCCAAGTGCACACCCCTGCAGACACTTCCAGGCACACCCTGACAACCTATGGTACACTTCAGACACCCCCAGGCACACCTCTGACACTTCCAGCCCTGACACTTCCAGGCACACCCTGGGGACACCACAGGTACATCAATGACACTCCCCAGGTACACACCACTGACACTCCCCAGGTCCGTATCTGACACTCCCAGGCACACTGCTGACACTTGGCATAATTCCCTGACACCCCAGGCACACCCCAGACACACTCCCCACCACACCTCTGGAGGCCTCTAGGTACTCCTCTGACACCTTCTTGGTCTACCTTGACACCCCAGGCACACCTCCTCACACTTCCAGGCACACCTCTGACACCCCAGGCACACTCTTACACTCTTGCCCCTCCTCTGACACTCCCAGATACACCTCAGACACTCCCAAGCACACCTGAGACACCTCTAGGACACCTCTCTGACACTCCCAGGTACCTCTGACACGCCCAGGCACACTCTCTGACACTCCCCAGGGTACACCCCAGACACCCCAGTACACTTCCAAACACTCCCCAGGCACACCCAGACACGCCCAGCTACAGCCCTGACACCCCCAGTTACACCTGACACTACCACAGCCAAGCACCTGACACTTGCACACCCTGACACTCCCAGGTATACCCCTGACACTGGTACACCCCCTGACACTCTCGGTACACTCTGACATCCCCAGGTACACTTGACACCCCCTGGTTCACCCTCTGACACTCCCAGGCACACTCTGACACCTCTTGGTACAACGTTCTCTGACACTCCCAGGTCTACCTCTCTGACACTCCCAGGCACACCTCTGATAATTCTGGCACACCCAAGACACTCCCACACACCCGACACCCCAGCCACACCTCCGACACCCCTGTGCCACATCCATGACACTCCCCAGCCAGCACTGACACCCCAGGCACACCCCCTGACACCCAGGCACACCTCTGACACTTACAGGCACACCTTGACACTCCCAGCCAAACTCTTGACACTTGGTACACCTCCTCTGACACCCCAGGTACACCTCTGATAATTCTGTACACCTCTGACACCCCAGTGCACACCTCAGACACTCCCCTGCTTTCACACCCCTGGACACTCCCCAGGCACACCTCTGACACCCCAGGCATATCTCTGACACTTCCAGTACACCTCTGCCACCCCAGTTGCCACACCTGAGACTCCTGGTGCACTCCTCCTGACACTCCCAGGCACACCTCTGATAATTCCCAGGCACACCCTCACACCCCAGGCACACCCCTGGTGACACCCCAGTCAAGCAACCTGACACCCCAGTCACACCCCACAATTCTGTGCCACACCACTGACACCTCTACAGTTACACCCCTGACACTCCTAGGTGCACCCCCTGACACCTCAGGAACACCTTGACATCTACAGGCACACCTCTGACACTGGTAAGCACACCCCTGACACTCCCCAGGCACACCTCTGACACACCCAGGGCACACCTCGATACTCCCAGGTACACCCTGATACCCCAGGCACCCCTGACACCCCAGGTCCGCATCCGACACTCCCAGGTACAACTCCGACACCCCAGGTAAACTCTGACACCCCAGGCACACCTCCTGACATCCTGAGTACACCTCCAACACTCCATGTACACCCTCTGACACCCTCCAGGTACACCTCTGACACCCCAGGCACATCTCTGACACCCCAGGCACACCCCTCACACTCCAGCCCCTGAAACCTACAGCAGCACACCCTCAGACACTCCCAGGCACACCAATGACACCACCACTGACACTCACAGGTACACCTCTGACACTCCCAGGCACACCGCTGACACTCCCAGGCTACGCCCCTGACACCTCCAGGCACACCTCTGACACTCCCCAGGCACACCTCAGACACTCCCAGGGCACACTTCACACCCCAGGTACTCTTCTGACACTCCTTTGTTCACCTCTGACACCCCAGGCACACCTCTGAAACTCCCAGGTACACCTCTGACACTCCCAGGAACACCTCTTACACCCTGGTTCTTCTCTGACACCCCAGGTACACCTCAGACACCCCAGGCACACCTCAGACTCTCCCAGGTACACCTCTGACACTCCCAGGCACACCTGACACCCCAGGCACACCCCTGACATTCCCAGGCACACCCCTGACACTCCCAGGCACACCCGGCACCCCAGGCACACCTCAGACACTCCCAGGCATACCTCTGACACCCAGGTACACCTCTGACACCCCAGGTACACCTCTGACACCCCAGGTACACCCTTGACACTCCCAGGCCACCCTGCACATTCCAGGCACACCCCTGACACCCCCGGCACACCTCTGACACTCCTGCACACCTTCGACACCAGGCACACCTCAGACACCCCAGTCACACCCCCTGACACCCCAGGCACACCTCTGACACTCCCAGGCATATTCTGACACATCCAGGTACACCTCTGCCACTCCCAGTTACACCCCTGAGACTACCAGGTACTCTCTGACACTCCCAGGTACACCTCTGATACTCCCAGGTACACCTCTCACACTTGTGCCACACCTCAGACACTCCCAGTTACAACTCTGACACTCCCAGTTACACCTCCGACACTCCAGCCACACCACTGACACTCCCAGTTACACCCCTGACACTCCTAGGTGCACCCCACACCTCTCAGGAACACTCTTGACACTCCCAGGCACCTCTGATACACTCCCAGGCACCTCTGACACACCCAGGTACACCTTTTCGATACTCCCAGGAAAACCTCTGATACTCCCGGTACACCTCTGACACTCCCAGGTCCGCATCCGACACTCCCAGGTACAACTCCTAAAACTCCCCAGTAAACCTCCGATACTCCTAGGTACACTTCTGACACCCCAGGTACACCTCTGAAACCCCAGGTACACCCTGACACCCCACATCTCTGACACCCCAGGCACACCTCTCACACTTCCAGCCCTGAAACTTCCAGGCACACCTCAGACACCCCAGGTACATCACTGACACTCCCAGGTACACCACCGACACTCCCAGAGACACCCCAGACACTCCAAGAACACCTGAGACACTCCCAGGGACACCTCTGACACTCCCAGGTACTCTCTGACACGCCCAGGCACACCTCTCTGACACTCCCAGGTACACCCCAGACACCCCAGGTACACTTCAAACACTCCCAGGTACACCTCAGACACGCCCAGTTACAGCCTGACACCAGTTACACCTCCCACTACCCAGCCACCTCCGACACCCCAGGTACACCCCTGACAACTCCTGCACACCCTGACACTCCAGGCACACCTCTGACACTCCCAGGTACACCTCCTCTGACACCCTGGTTCACCTCTGACACCCCAGGTACACCTCTGACACTCCTTGCACACCTCTGACACTCCCAGGTTCACCTCAGACACTCCCAGGTACACCTCTGACACTCCAGGCACCTAAGACACTCCCAGTTACACCTCCGACACTCCCAGTTACACCTCCGACACTCCCAGCATCCATGACACTCCCAGCCACACCGCTGACCCCAGGCACACCCTGGACACTCCCAGGTACACCCTGACACTTACAGGCACACATTTGACACACCTCCAGTTAAACTCTTGACACCCCAGGCACACCACACCAGGTACACCTCTGATACTCCCAGGCACACCTCTGACACCCGGCACACCTCAGACACTCCCAGTTACACCCTGACACCCCAGGTACACCTCTGACACCCTTGCAGGTGCCTCTGACACTCCAGGTACACCTCTGCCACTCCCAGTTACACCCTGAGACCCTGCACTCCTCTGGACACCCCAGGCACACCTCCTGATACTCCCAGGTGCACACCTCTCCCACCCAGGTACACCTCAGACACTCCCAGGCACATCAATAGACCCCAGGTACACCACTGACACTACCTGGTACACCCCTCAGACACTCCCAGGCACACTTCAAACACCCCAGATACACCTCAGACACTCCCAGTTACATCTCCACACTCCCAGTTACACCTCCACACCCCAGTTACACCACTGACACTCCCAGTTCTGACACTCCTAGGTGCACCTGACACTCTCAGGAACACCCTCTGACATTCACAGGCACACCTCTGACACTTCCCAGGTACACCTCTGATACTCCCAGCTACCACTCTGACACACCCAGGTACCACTCTGATAATTCCCCAGGTACACCTCTGATACTCCCAGGTACACCTCTGACACTCCCAGGTCCGCATCCGACACTCCCAGGTGTCCACGACACTCCCAGGTAAACCTCCGTACTCCTAGGTACACCTCTGCACCTCCCAGGTACACCTCTACACTCATGTACACCTCTGACCTCCCAGGTACACCTCTGACACTCCAGGTACATCTCTGACACTCCCAGGTACCTCTCACACTTCCAGCCTGAAAATTCAGGTACACCTCAGACACTCCCAGGTACATCAGACACTCCCAGGTACACCACTGACACTCCCAGGTACACCTCTGGCACTCCAGGTACACCGCTGACACTCCCAGGTACACGCCTGACAGGTACACCTCGACACTCCAGGTACACCTCAGACACTCCCAGGTACACTTCTGACCTCCCAGGTACTCTTCTGCACTCCTTGGTTCACCTCTGACACTCCCAGGTACCTCTAAACTCCCAGGTACCTCTGACACTCCCAGGAACACTTCTTACACTCCCTGGTTCTTCTCTGACACTCCCAGGTACCTCAGACTCTGGTACACCTCAGACTCTCCCAGGTACACCTCTGACACTCCCAGGTACACTTGACACTCCCAGGTACACCCCTGACATTCCCACGTACACCCCTGACACTCCCAGGTACACCTCCGGCACTCCCAGGTACACTTTAGACACTCCCAGGTATACCTCTGACACTGTCAGGTACACCTCTGACACTCCCAGGTACACCTCTGACACTCCCAGGTACATCTCTGACATGCCATGTACACACTGAACACTCCAGGTACCTCTGAGACAATCAGGTACACCTCAGACACTCCCAGGTACACCTCCTGACACTTCCAGCCCTGACTTCCAGGTACACCTCAGACACTCCCAGGTACATCAGCCGGCACTCCCAGGTACACCACCTGACACTACCTGGTACACCTCAGACTCCCTCGGGCCTTCCTCCCAGATACACCTCCAGACACTCCCAGTTACATCTCCGACACTCCCAGTTCTCCACACTCCCAGTTACACCTCCGACTGCTCCCCAATGTACACCCCTGACACTCCCAGGTATACCCCTGACACTCCCAGGTACCTCTCTGACACTCCGGGTACACCTCTGACCTCCCAGATACCTCCGACCCTCC
Source organism: Homarus americanus (assembly GCF_018991925.1). Taxonomy (NCBI): domain Eukaryota; kingdom Metazoa; phylum Arthropoda; class Malacostraca; order Decapoda; family Nephropidae; genus Homarus; species Homarus americanus. Next base: position 9,520 of record NW_024718296.1, on the reverse strand, counting down.
CTAGTTTCACCTCTGCCCGCTCCCAGGTACACCTCTGACACCTCCTTGGTACTCCTCTGACACTCACAGTTCATCCTCTGACCTCCCAGGTACACCTCCCAGCACTCCAGGTACACCTAAGACACTCCCAGTTACACCTCCGGCTTACTCCCAGTTACACCTCCGGCACTCCCAGTTACATCCATGACACTCCCAGTTACACATGACACTCTAATGGTACCCCTGACACTCCCAGGTACACCTCTGACACTTCCAGGTACACCTTGACACTCCCAGTTACACTCTTGACACTCCCAGGTACCTCTGGCCTCCCAGGTATGCCTCTGACACTTCCATGTACACCTCCTGACACTCCCAGTTACCCTGACACTCCCAGGTACTCCTCTGACACTCCCAGTGCACATCTGATTCTCCCAGGTACACCTCTGACACTCCCAGGTACACCTCCAGACACTCCCAGTTACAACTCTGACCTCCCAGTTACACCTCCGACACTCCCAGTTACACCCTGACACTCCCAGATACACCCCTGACACTCCCTAGGTGCACCCTGACACTCTCAGGAACACCTATGACATTCCCAGTACACCTCTGACCTCCCAAGTACACCTCTGATACTCCCAGGTACACCTCTGACACTCCCAGGTACACTTCGATGCCGTCACCTCTGATGCTCCCAGGTACACCTCTGACACTCCCATGTCGCATCCGACACTCCCAGGTACAACTCCAGCTCCCAGGTAAACCTCCGATACTCTAGGTACACCTCTGCACTGCCAGGTACACCTCTGACACTCCATGTACACCTCCGACACCCCCAGGTACACCTCTGACCTCCCAGGTACTCCACCAGCCTCCCTGGTACACCCTGACACTCCCAGGTACACCTCTGACACTCCCAGGTACACCTCAGACACTCCAGTTACAACTCTGACACTCCCAGGTTACACCTCCGACACTCCCAGTTACACCACCCAGCCTCCAGTTTCACCCGACACTCCTAGGTGCACCCCTGACACTCTCAGGAACACCTCTGACATTCCCAGGTACACCTCTGACACTCCCAGGTACAACTCTGATACTCCCAGGTACACCTCTGACACACCCATGCACACCTTCGTACTCCCAGGTACCTCTGATACTCCCAGGTACACCTCTGACACTCTAGGTCGCATCCTACACTCCCAGGTACAACTCCGACACTCCCAGGTAAACCTCCGATACTCCAAGGTACCACCTCGACCTCCCAGGTACACCTCTGACACTCCATGTACACCTCCGACACTCCCAGGTACACACGACCTCCCAGGTACTCCTGAAACTCCTGGTAAACCCTTACACTCCAGGTACACCTCTGACCTCCCAGGTACACCTCTCACACTTCAACCCTGACACTTCAGTACCTCAGACACTCCCAGGTAGCTTCAATGACACTCCCTAGGTACACCACCTGACCTCCCAGGTACACCTCTGACACTCCCAGGTACAGCCTGACACTCCTAGGTACCGGCTTGCTTCCAGGTACACCTCTGACACTCCCAGGTACACCTCAGACACTCCCAGGTACACCTCCCCAACCTCCCAGGTACTCTTCTGACCTCCTTGATCACCTCTGACCTCCCAGGTACTCTTCACACTCCTTGGTCACCTCCCACTCCAGGTACACCTCTGACTCCCAGGTACCTCTGACACTCCCAGGAACACCTCTTACACTCCTGGTTCCTCTGACACTCCCAGGTACCTCAGACACTCCCAGGTACACCTCAGACTCTCCCAGGTACAACTCTGACACTCCCAGGTACTCCTTTGACACTCCCAGGTACACCCCTGACATTCCCAGGCACCCCTGACCTCCCAGGTACACCTCCGGCAATCCCAGGTACACTTTAGACACTCCCAGGTATGCCTCTGACACTGTCAGGTACCTCCTGACATGCCCAGGTACACCTCGCTCCCAGGTACATCTCTGACATGCCATGTACACATGAACACTTCCAGGTAAACCTCTGAGCAATCCCAGGTACACCTCAGACACTCCCAGGTACACCTCTGCACTTCCAGCCCTGACACTTGGACCTTGAGAACCTCCCAGGTACATCAGCAGCACTCCCAGGTACACCACTGACACTCCCTGGTACACCTCCTGACACTCCCACGTACTCCTCTGACCTCCTTGGTTCACCTTGACACTCCGGTGCCTCTCCCACACTCCCAGGGACACCTCTGACCTCCCAGGTACTCCTCTGACCCTCCCAGGTACCTCTGCACTCCCAGGTACCTCAGACACTCCCAGGGCACTTCACACTCCCAGGTACACCTAAGACACTCCCAGTTACACCTCCGGCCTCCCAGTTACACCTCCGGCTACTCAGTTACATCTCCGACGCTCCCAGGTACATCCCCTGACTCCCAGGTACCCCCTAGCCTCCCAGGAACACCTCTGACACTCAGTACACCTCCCAACCTCCCAGGTACACCTCTGACACTCCTGGTACCTCCTGCTCCTGGGTACACCTAAGACACTCCCAGTTACACCTCCGGCACTCCCAGTTACACTTTTGACACTCCAGGTATGCCTCTGACACTTCCAGGTACACCTCTGACACTCCCAGTTACACCCCAACCTCCCAGGTTCTCACAACACTCCCAGGTACACCTCCCAGCACTCACAGGTACACCTAAGACACTCCCAGTTACACCTCCGACACTCCCAGTTCACCTCCGACACTCCCAGTTACATCCATGACACTCCCAGTTACACCATGACACTCCTGGGTACCACTGGCCTCCCAGGTACACCTCTGACATTTCAGGTTACACCTTTGACACTCCCAGTTACCTCTTGACCTCCCAGGTACACCTCTGACACTCCCAGGTATGCCTCTGACACTTCCAGGTACTCCCAGCACTCCCAGTTACACCCCTGGCCTCCCAGGTACTCCTCCCAGCTCTCAGGCCACACATCTGATACTCCCAGGTACTCCTCTGACCTCCCAGGTACACCTCTGACACTCCCAGGTAATTCACTGACACTCCCTGGTACACCCCGACATTCCATGTACACCTCCCTGACACTCCCATGTACCTCTCACACTTCCAGCCCTGACACTTCCAGGTACACCTCAGACATTCCAGGTACATCAGCAGCTCCCAGGTACTGACACTCCCAGGTATGCCTCTGACACTCCCAAGTACACTGACCTCCCAGGTACGCCTGACACTTTCAGGTACACCTCTGATACTCAAGGTGCCTCAGACACTCCCAGGTACACCTCTGACACTCCCAGGTACTCTTCTGACACTCCTTGGTTTCACATCCTGACCTCCCAGGTACACCTCTGAAACTCCCAGGTACACCTCCCAGCACTCCCAGGCACCTCTTACACTTCCTGGTTCTTCTCTGACACTCCAGGTACACCTCAGACACTCCCAGTACACCTCAGACTCTCCTTGGTACACCTCTGCACTCCCAGGCCTCTGACACTCCCGTGCACACCTCTGACACTCCCAGGTACCTCTGACATGCCATGTACCTCAGGCTTCTACCTCTGACATCTAGGTACCTCACACACACTCCCAGGTACACCTCTGACACTCCTAGATACTCTTCTGACACTCCTTGGTTTCCTGACACTCCCAGGTACATCTCCCTAAACTCCCAGGTGCACCTCCTGGCCTCCCAGGAACACCTCTTACTCCTGGGTTCTTCTTTGACACTCCCAGGTACACCTCAGACACTCCAGGTACACCTCAGACTCTCCCAGGTACACTCTGACACTCCCAGGTGCACCTCTGGCCTCCCAGATACACCCCTGACATTCGCAGGTACACCCCTGACCTCCTAGGCACCTCCGGGAACTCCCAGGTACACCTCAGACACTCCCAGGTGCACCTCTGACACTGCCAGGTGCACCTCTGACTCCCAGGTGCCTCTGACCTCCCAGGTACATCTCTGACATGCCATGCCTCAGACACTTCAGGTACACCTCTGATCCCAGGTACCTCCTCCCAGGTACACCTTTGACATTTCCAGCCCTGACACTTAGGTACACCTCAGACACTCCCAGGTACATGTGGCTCCCTGGTACACCTCTGACACTCCAGGTACACCCTGGCCTCCCAGGTACACCCTGACACTCCCAGGTACACCTCAGACACTCCCAGGTACACCTCTGGCCTCCCAGGTACTCCTCTGACACTCCTTGGTTCACCTTGACCTCCCAGGTACACCTCTCACACTCCCAGGTACACCTCCTAGCACTCCCAGGTACCTCTTACACTCCTGGTTCTCCTCTGACACTCCCAGGTACACCTCAGACACTCCCAGGTACACCTCAGACCTCCCATGGACACCTCTGACACTCCCAGGTGCTCTCTGACACTCCCAGGTACACCTCTGACCTCCCAGGTGCCTCAGACACTCCCAGGTACCTTCAAACACTCCCAGGTACACCTCAGACACTCCCAGTTACAGCTCCGACACTCCCAGTTACACCTCCGACACTCCAGTTACACTCCGACGCTCACAGGTACCTGACCTCCCAAGTACACCCCGACCTCCCAGGTACCTCCTGGCCTCCCAGGTACACCTCCTAACCTCCCAGGTACACCTCCTGACCTCCCCTGATTCCACCTCGACCTCCCAGGTACACCTCTGACACTCCGTGCACACCTGACTCCCAGGTTTACCTCTGACACCCCAGTACACCTCTGACACTCCGAGTACGCCTAAGACACTCCCAGTTACCCGACACTCCCAGTTACACGCTGACACTCCAGGTACACCCCTGACACTCCAGGTACACCTCTGACACTTCCAGGTACACCTTTGACCTCCCAGTTCTTGACACTCCCAGGTACACCTCTGACCTCCCAGGTACACCTCTGATACTCCCAGGTACACCTCTGACACTCCCAGGTACACCTCAGACACTCCCAGTTACACCTGGCTCCCAGGTACACCTCCGACACTCCCAGGTATACCTCTCACACTTCTAGGTACACCTTTGACACTCCCAGTACTCTGAGACTCCCAGGTACTCCTCTGACTCCCAGGTACCTCTGATGCTCCCAGGTACACCTCTGACACTCCCAGGTACACCTCAGACACTTCCAGTTACAACTCTGACTCCCAGTGCCTCCGCTCCCAGTTACACCCCTGACACTCCAGTACACCTTTGACCTCCTAGGTGCACCCCTGACACTCTCGGAACACCTGCTAACATTCCCAGGTCCACCTCTGACACTCCCGTCACCTCTGATTCTCCCAGGTACACATCTGACTACTCCAGGTACACCTTCGATACTCCCAGGTACACCTCTGATACTCCCAGGTACACCTCTGACACTCCCAGGTCCGCATCCGACACTCCCAGGTACAACTCCGACCTCCCCAGGTAAACCTCCGATACTCCTGGGTACGCCTCTGACCTGCCAGGTACCTCTGACACTCCATGTACACCTCCGACACCCCAGGTACACCTCTGACAATCCCAGGTACTCCACTGACACTCCCTGGTACACCCCTGGCCTCCCATGTACACCTCTGACACTCCCAGGTACACCTCTCACACTTCCAGCCTGACACTTCCAGGTACACCTTGAACACTCCCAGGTACATCAGCACACTCCCAGGTACACCACTGGCCTCCCAGGTATACCTTTGACACTCCCAGGTACACCTGACACTCCCAGGTACACGCCTGACATCCCAGGTACACCTCTGACACTCCCAGGTACACCTCAGACACTCCAGGTACCTCTGACACTCCCAGGTACCTTCTGACACTCCTTGGTTCACATCGGCCTCCCAGGTACACCTCTGAAACTCCCAGGCCTCCTGGCCTCCCAGGAACACCTCTTACACTCCCTGGTTCTTCTCTGACTCCCAGGTACACCTCAGAACACTCCCAGGGACACCTCTCAGCACTCCCAGGACTCCTCGGCCTCCCAGGTACCTCTGACCTCCCAGGTACCTCAGACACTCCCAGGTACCTTCAAGCACTCCCATGTACCTCAGACACTCCCAGTTACACCTCCGGCACTCCCATTACCTCCGACGCCCAGGTACACCTGACCTCCCAGGAATACCCCTGACACTCCCAGGTACACCTCTGACCTCCCAGGTACACCTCTGGCCTCCAGGTACACCTCTGACCTCCTGGTTCCTCCCAGCCTCCAGGTACACCTCTGCACTCCTTTGTACACCTCTGACCTAGGATCACCTCTGACAATCCCAGGTACACCTCTGACACTCCCAGGTGCACCTAAGACACTCCCAGTTACACCTCCGACACTCCCAGTTACCTCCGACACTCCCAGTTACATCCAGCCTCCCAGTTACACCTGACTCCCTAGGTACAGCCTCCCACCTCTGACACTTCCAGGCCCTGGCACTCCCAGTTACCTCCTGGCCTCCCAGGTACACCTCTGACACTCCCAGGTACACTCTGACCTCCCAGTTACACCTCAAACACTCACAGTTACACCCTAACACTCCCACACTCCTGACACTCCCAGGTATACCTCTGACACTTCAGGTACCTCTGACCCCAGTTACACCCCGACACTCCTGGGTGCACCCCTGACACTCTCGAACACCTGTGACATTCCCAGGTACACCTCTGGCACTCCCAGGTACACCTCTGATAGGTACACCTCTGACACCTCCCAGGTACACCTTCGATACTCCCAGGTACACTCTGATACTCCCAGGTACACCTCTGACCTCCCAGGTCACGCATCCGACCTCCCAGGTACAACTCCGACACTCCCAGGTAAACCTCCAATGCTCCTAGGTACACCTCTGACACTGCCAGGTACACCTCTGACACTCATGTACACCTCCGACACCCCAGGTACACCTCTGACACTCCCAGGTACACCCGGCACTTACAGGTATTACCTCAGACACTTCCAGGTACACCTCAGACACTCCCAGGTACACCTCTGCACTCCCAGGTACTCTTCTGACACTCCTTGGTTCACATCTGCACTCCCGTACACCTCCTGACACTCCCAGGTACCTCTGACACTCCATGTACACTTCCATCTCCAGGTACACCTCCTGACACTCCCAGGTACTCACTGACACTCCCTGGTACACCCCTGACCTCCCAGGTGCACCTCTGCCTCCCAGGTACACCTCTGACACTCCAGCCTGACACTTTCAGGTGCACCTCAGACACTCCCAGGTACATCAGCAACACTCCCAGGTACACCACCTGACACTCCCAGGTACACCTCTGACACTCCCAGGTACACCTGACCTCCCAGGTCGCCTGACGCTCCCAGGTACGCCTCCCAGCTCCCAGGTACCTCAGACACTCCCAGGTACACCTCCCCAGCCTCCCAGGTACTCTTCTGACCTCCTTGGTTCACCTATGACATTCCAGGTACACCTCTGACACTCCCAGGAACACCTCTGACACTCCCAGGTACACCTCTTACACCTCCCTGTTCTTCTCTGACCTCCCAGGTACACCTCAGACACTCCGTGCACCTCAGACTCTCCCAGGTTTACCTCTGACACTCCCAGGTACACCTCTGACCTCCCAGGTACACCCTGACATTCCCAGGTACACCCTGAGCCTCCCAGGTACACAATCAGCACTCCCAGGTACACCTCAGACAATCCCACCTCTGACACTGCCAGGTACCTCTGCCTCCCAGGTGCACCTCTGACACTCCCAGCTACACCTCTGACATGCCATTTGCACCTCAGACACTTCCAGGTACACCTCTGACAATCCCGTGCCTCAGACACTCCCAGGTCACCTCTGACACTTCTAGCTCTGACACTTCCAGGTACACCTCAGACCTCCCAGGTACATCAGCCCGCACTCCCAGGTACACCACACTGACCTCCCAGGTCGTATCCGACACTCCCAGGTACACCGCCCAGCACTCCCAGGTACCCCTGGCACTCCCAGGTACCTCAGACCTCCCAGGTACACATCTGACACTCCCAGGTACTCCTCTGACACTCCTTGGTTCACCTTGACGCTCCCAGGTGCACCTCCACACTTCAGGTACACCTCTGCCTCCCAGGTACACCTCTTACTGACTTCTCCTGACACTCCCAATACACCTCAGACACTCCCAGGTACACCTCAGACACTCCCAGGACACACCTGACACTCCCAGGTACTCTGCACGCCCAGGTACACCTCTGACACTCCCAGGTACACCTCAGACCTCCCAGGTACCTTACTTACTCCCAGGTACCTCAGACACTCCCAGTTACAGCTCCGACACTCCCAGTTACCTCCCGACACTACCAGTTACACCTCGACACTCCCAGGTACACCCCTGACACTCCCAGGTATACCCTGACACTCCCAGGTACACCTCTGACACTCCCAGGTACACCTCTGACACTCCCTAGGTACACCTCTGACACTACCTGGTACCTCAGACACTCCCAGGTACACTTCAAACACTCCCAGATACCTCAGACCTCCCAGTTACATCTCCGACACTCCCAGTTACACCTCCGACACTCCCAGTTACACCTCCACGCTCCCAGGTACACCCCTGACACTCCCAGGTATACCCCTGGCCTCCCAGGTACACCTCTGACACTCCGAGGACACCTCTGGCACTCCCAAGTACACCTCCGACACTCCTGGTTCACCTCTGACCACTCAGGTACACCTCCTGACCTCCTTGGTACTCCTCTGACACTCCCAGGTTCTCCTGACACTCCCAGGTACACCTCTGACACTCACAGGTACACCTAGACACTCCCAGTTACACCTCCGGCTCCCAGTTACCTCGACACACCCAGTTACATCCACCAGCCTCCCAGTTACACCCTGACCTCCTAGGTACCCCTGACACTCCCAGGTACACCTCCTGACACTTCCAGGTACACCTTTGACACTCCCAGTTACACTCTTGACACTCCCAGGTACACCTCTGGCCTCCCAGGTATACCTCTGACACTTCCATGTCACCTCTGACACTCCCAGTTACACCCCGACACTCCCAGGTGCTCCTCTGACCTCCCAGGTACACATCTGATTCTCCTGCACCTCTGACACTCCCAGGTACACCTCGGACACTCCCAGTTACAACTCTGACACTCCCAGTTACACCTCCCATCACCCTGACACTCCCAGTTACACCCCTGACACTCCTAGGTGCACCCCTGACACTCTCAGGAACACCTATGACATTCCCAGTACACCCCTGACACTCCCAAGTCACCTCTGATACTCCCAGGTACACCTCTGACACTCCCAGGTACACTTCGTACTCCCAGGTCACCTCTGATGTCCCAGGTGCACCTCTGACACTCCATGTCCATCCGACACTCCCAGGTACAACTCCAGAAACTCCCAGGTAAACCTCCAGATGCTCCTAGGTACACCTCTGACACTGCCAGGTACACCTCTGACCTCCATGCACCTCCGACACCCCCCAGGTGCACCTCTGACACTCCCAGGTACTCCACGACCTCCTGGTACACCCCTGACACTCCCAGGTACCTCTGACACTCCCAGGTACACCTCAGACA
>NW_024718295.1:0-16936 GCF_018991925.1 Homarus americanus | reverse complement strand
GGTGCATCTCAGAACCTCCCAGGTACACCTCCGACACTCCCTGGTGCCTCCGGCACTCCCAGGTTACCTCCCTGACACTCCAGGTACACCCTAACACTCCCAGGTACACCTCCTGACACTCAGTGCCACATCTGACACTCCCAGGTACATCTCTGATACTCTCAGGTATACCTCTGACACTCCCAGGTACGCAACCTCCCAGGTACACCGCTGACACTCCCAGGCACCGCTGGCACTCCCAGGTACACCATGACTCTGCCATGGTACACGTTTGACCTCCCATGTACACCTCAGGCACTCCAGGTACCTCTGACACTCCCAGGTACACCCCTAACACTCCAGCGCCTCTGAAACTCCAGGTACACATCCCAACACTCCCAGGTACATCTCTGATAATCTCAGGTATACCTCTGACACTCCCAGTACTCACTGACATTCCCTGGTACTCCACTGACATTCCTGGGTACACCTCCGACCTCCCAGGTACACCTCTGACCTCCCAGGTACACCTCTGACACTGCCAGGTACACCCTCCTAACCTGCCAGGTACACCTCTGACACTCCAAGGTACATCTGACACTCCAGGTACATCTCTGATACTCTCAGGTATACCTCTGACACTCCCAGGTACACCTTTGACACTCCCAGGTACACCGTGACACTCCCAGGTACACCGCCTCAACCTCCCAGGTACACCGCTGACTCTGCCATGGTACACTTTTGACACTCCATGTGCACCTCAGACACTCCCAGGTACACCTGTACTCCCAGGAACACCTCCGATATTCCGGTACACCTCCGATACTCCCAGGTACTCCACTGACCTCCCAGGTACACCTCTGACACTCACAGGTACACCTCTGACACTGCCAGGTACACCTCTGACACTGCCAGGTACACCTCTGACACTCCCAGGTACCCTGTGACACTCCCAGGTGCACCCCGACACTCCCAGGTACACCTCTGACACTCCCAGGTACGCCGCCCCAACTGCTCCCAGGTACAACGCTGACTCTGCCATGGTGCACCTCTGACCCTCCATACCCTCAGACACTCCCAGGTACACCTCTGACACTCCAGGTACACATCTGACACTCAGGTACATCTCTGACACTCTCAGGTATACTCTCACCTCCCAGTTACACCGCCCAACCTCCCAGGTACACCTGTGACACTCCCAGGTCACACACCTCTGACACTCCCAGGTGCACACTCCGGCACTCCAGGTACACTCCGACACTCCCAGGTACACCTCCGACACTCCCTGGTACCTCTCCGACACTCCCAGGTACACCTCTGACACTCCCAGGTACACCCCTAACACTCCCAGGTACACCTCTGACACTCCAAGGTACACTCTGACTCCCAGGTACATCTCTGATGCTCTCAGGTATACATCTGACACTCCCAGGTACCGCTGACACTCCCAGGTACACCGTGACACTCCCAGGTACACCGCTGACTCTGCCATGGTGACACTCCATGTGCACCTCCAGACACTCTCCAGGTGCACCTCCGACACTCAGGTACACCTCCTGACACTCCCAGGTACACCTGCTTGACACTCCAGGTACACCCCGACACTCCAGGTACCTCTGTTACTCCGGGAACATTTCCATGTTCCCAGGTACACTCCGATACTCCGTACACCCTTGACACTCCCAGGTACTCACTGACCTCCAGGTACCTCTGACTTGCTCCCAGGTACACCTCTGACCTCAGGTACACCTCTGACCTCCCAGGTACACCTCCTGACCTCCCAGGTACTCACTGACACACCTGGTGCATCTCAGACACTCTGTTACACCTCCGACACTCCTGGTACATCTGACACTCCCAGGTACACCCCCTGACACTCCCAGGTACACCTCTGACACTCCCAGGTACACCTCCGACACTCCCAGGTGCACCTCAGACACTCCAGGTACACCTCTGACACTCCAGGTACACCTCTGACACTCCCAGGTACACCTGTGCCTCCGGGTACCCTGACTCTGCCATGGTACACTTTTGACACTCCATGTGCCTCAGACACTCCCAGGTGCACCTCTGGCCTCCCCAGGTACACCTCTGACCTCTTGGTGCCTGGCCTCTGGTGCCTCCAGGTACACCTCTGATACTCCCAGGAACACTTCCGATATTCCCAGATACACGTCCGATACTCCCAGGTACACCCTTGACACTCCCAGGTGCTCTGTTGCTCCCAGGTGCCTGGCCTCCCAGGTACCACCTCCGACACTCCAGGTACCTCCGGCCTCCTGGTACACCTCCGACACTCCCTGGTACACCTCCGACCTCCAGGTACACCTCCCGACTTGCTCCCAGGTACGTCCGACCTCCCAGGTACACCCCAGCACTCCCAGGTACACCTGGCAGTGCAAGGTACACCCCTGGCCTCCCCGCAGGTACACCTCTGGCCTCCCAGGAACTCACTGACACTCCTGGTACACCTCCTTGCCTCCCTGGTACACCTCCGACACTCCGTGGTACACCTCCGACACTCCCAGGTACCTCTGACACTCCCAGGTACCCCTGGCCACCCCCGGACATCCTAACACTCCCCAGGTACACCTCTGACACTCCCAGGTATATCTCTGATCTCTCAGGTATACCTCCTGACACTCAGGTACACCGCTGACACTCCCAGGTACACCGCCTGGCCTCCCAGGTACACCGCCCGGCACTGCCATGGTACACCTCTGACACTCCATGTGCCTCAGACACTCCCCAGGTAAACCTCCTGACACTCCTGGGTACACCTGTGACCTCCCAGAGTACCTCTGACACTCCCAGGTACACCTCTGACCTCCCACCTACTCCACTGACATTCCCTGGTACCTCTGGCATTCCCTGGTACACCTCCGACACTCCCCAGGTACACCTCTGGCTTGCTCCCAGGAGTACCTCCCCAACCTCCCAGGAACGCCTGGCCTCCCAGGTACTCCTGTGAGCACTCCCAGGTACAGCTCTGACACTTCCAGGTGCTCACGACATACAGGTGCACCAATGACACTCATGGTACACCCTCCCTACCAGCACTCCCAGTTACACCCCTGACACTCCCAGGTAAACCCACTTTTCCTCCCAGGTACACCTCTCTGAAATCTCCCAGGTACCTCTGGCCTCCCAGAGTACACCTCTGCCTCCCAGGCTCACCTCCCAGCCTCCCAAGTTCCTCTGTCCTCCCAGGTACCTTCAGCACTCCCTAGTACTTCTCTGGCTTTCCAAATTTTTCAGGCTTACTCCCAGGTACACCTGAGCCTCTTAAGTACACTCCCACATGCATTTGGCTTGCTCCCAGGTACACCTCCCGATACTCCCAGGTGCACCTCTGACACTCCAGGTACACCTCCCGACCTTCCCAGGTACACCTTTGACCTCCCAGGTGCTCCACTGACACTCCTGGTACACCTCTCCCACACTCCCAGGTACACCTCCAGACGCTCCCAGGTAAACCTCCTTGGCCTCCCAGGTACACCTCCGACCTTCCAGGTGCCTGCCCCAGCATTCCCCAGGTACCTCACCTCCCAGGTGCCTCCAGCTCTCCCAGGTACACCTCCGGCTCTCCCAGGTACACCTCCGACCTCCTGGTACCTCCGACACTCCCAGGTACACCTCCGACCTCCCAGGTACACCCTGGCCACTCCCAGGTACACCTCTGCTGCTCCCCGTACACACCCTGGTACTTCTTCTCTTCTCTGCCTCCCCGGTACCTCTGACACTCCCAGGTACCTCCTGACCTCCCAGGTACACCTCCTGACACTCCCAGGTACACCTGTGACACTCCCAGGTACCAGCTCCGACACCTCCAGGTACACCTCCATTTGCTCCAGGTACACCTCCGACACTCCCTGGTACACCTCCCAGCCACTCCCAGGTGCACTCTGGCCTCCAGGTACACCCCTAACACTCCCAGGTACACCTCTGACCTCCAAAGGTACATCTGACCTCCCAGGTGCATCTCTGATGCTCTCCAGGTGCCTGCCTCCTGACACTCCAAGGCCACACATCCCAGCACTCCCAGGTACATCCTCTGATGCTCTCAGGTATGCCTCTGACACTCCCAGGTACACCGCTAGCCTCCCAGAGTACACCACTCCCAGCCTCCCAGGTACACATGACACTCCCAGGTACCGCTGACTCTGCCATGGTACGTTGGCCTCCATCCTTGCACCTCCAGACACTCCCAGGTACACCACCTGGCCTCCCAGGTACACCTCTGGCTTACTCCCGGGTACACCTGTGACACTCCCAGAGTACACCCCGACACTCCCAGGTACCTCCGACACTCCCAGGTACACCTCTGATGCTCCCAGGGAACACTTCCGATATTCCCCAGTCCACGTCCCGATACTCCCAGGTACACGCCCATGACCTCCCAGGTACTCACCCCAACCTCCCAGGTACACCTCTGACACTCCCAGGTACACCTCTGACACTCCCAGGTACACCTCCTGGCCTCCCAGGTACACCTGGCCTCCCAGGTGCTCCACTGACACACCCTGGTGCATCTCAGACCTCCCTGTTACACCTCCGACCTCCCTGGTACACCTGACGGCTCCCAGGTACACCTGACACTCCAGGTACATCTCTGACACTCCCAGGTACCTCCGACACTCCCAGGTACACCTCAAACACTCCCAGGTACACCTCTGACACTCCCGTACACCTCCTGGCCTCCCCAGGTACCTGCTTGACACTCCCAGGTACACCTGCAGGCACTCCCAGGTACAGCTCCAACACCTCCAGGTACACCTCCAGAAACTCCCAGGTACACCTCCGACACTCCTGGTACACCTCCGACCTCCCAGGTACACTCTGGCCTCCCAGGTACACCCCCTAACACTCCCAGGTACACCTCTGACACTCCCAAGGTACACATCTGGCCTCCCAGGTACATCTCTGATGCTCTCAGGTATACCTCTGACACTCCCAGTTACACCGCCCAGCTTGCTCCCAGGTACACCTGTGACACTCCAGGTACTGTGACACTCCAGGTAACCAGCTCCGACACCTCCAGGTTTTACCTCCGACACTCCCAGGTACACCTCCGACACTCCTGGTACCTCACGACACTCCCAGGTACACCTCTGACACTCCCAGTACACCCCTAACACTCCCAGGTACACCTCCTGACACTCCAAGGTACCCATCTGACCTCCCAGGTACATCTCTGATGCTCTCAGGTATCCATCTGGCACTCCCAGGTACACCATGACACTCCCAGGTACACCGCCTGACCTCCCAGGTACACCGCCTGACTCTGCCATGGTACCCACGTTTGACACTCCATGTGCACCTCAGACACTCGCAGGTACACCTCTGACACTCCAGGTACACCTCTGACACTCCCGGGCCACACCTGTGACCTCCCAGGTACACCCCCGACACTCCCAGGTACACCTCTGTTACTCCCAGGAACATTTCCGATATTCTGAATACGTCCCGTGCTCCCAGGTACACCCTTCGGCCTCCCAGGTACTCACTGACACTCCCAGTGCCACTTCTGACACTCTCAGGTACCTCTGACACTCCCAGGTACACCTCCTGACACTCCCAGGTACACCTCTGGCCTCCCGTGCTCCTGGCCACCTGGTGCATCTCAGGCCTCTCCTGTTACACCTCCGACACTCCTGGTACACCCCTGACCTCCCAGGTACACCTGGCTTACTCCCAGGTACTCCTGACCTCCCAGGTACACCTCCGGCTTACTCCCAGGTGCCTCAGACACTCCCAGGGTACCTCTGGCCTCCCCAGGTACACCTCTGGCCTCCCAGGTACCTGTGACCTCCCAGGCACACACCTGCTTGAGCACTCCCAGGTGCAAGCTCCGACACCTCCAGGTACCTCCGACACTCCCAGGTACACCTCCGACACTCCCCTGGTACACCTGACCTCCCAGGTACACCTCTGACCTCCCAGGTACACCCCTAACACTCCCAGGTACACCTCTGACCTCCAAGGTACACATCCCAGGCACTCCCAGGTACATCTCTGATACTCTCAGGTATGCATCTGACACTCCCAGGTACTGGGTGACACTCCCAGGTACACCGCCCCGACACTCCCAGGTACACCGCTGACTCTGCCATGGTACACTTTGACACTCCATGTACACCTCCAGACACTCCCAGGTACACCTCTGACACTCCCAGGTACACCTCTGACACTCCCGGGTACCTGCTTGACACTCCCAGGCCACCCCGGCTTGCTCCCAGGTACCTCCTGATGCTCCCAGGAACACTTCCGATACACTCCCAGGTACACCTCTGACCTCCCAGGTACACCTCCGACACTCCCAGGTACACCTCCGACCCTCCCAGGTACACCCCTAACACTCCCAGGTACACCTCTGACACTCCAAGGTACACATCTGACCTCCCAGGTACATCTCTGATACTCTCAGGTACACCCTGACACTCCCAGGTACACCGCTGACCTCCCAGGTACACCGCTGACACTCCCAGGTACACGCTGACACTGCCATGTTACACGTTTGACCTCCATGCACATCAGACACTCCTAGGTACACCTCTGACACTCCCAGGTACACCCCTAACACTCAGGTACACCTCTGACACTCCAGTGCACATCTGACACTCCCAGGTACATCTCTGATACTCTCAGGTATACCTCTGACACTCCCAGGTGCTCCCCTGACATTCCCTGGTACACTTCCGACACTCCCAGGTACACCTCTGACACTCCAGGTACACTCGACACTGCCAGGTACACCTGTGACACTCCCAGGTACACCTGTGTGACCTCCCAGGTACACCTCCGACACTCCCAGGTACACCTCTGATACTCCTAGGAACACCTCCGATATTCCCAGGTGCACCTCCGATACTCCCAGGTACTCCACTGACACTCCCAGGTACACCTCTGACACTCACAGGTACACCTCTGACACTCCCAGGTACACCTCTGACACTGCCAGGTACACCTGTGACACTCCCAGGTACACCTCTGACACTCCCAGGTACACCTCCGACACTCCCAAGGTACCTCTGATACTCCCAGGAACACTTCCGATATTCCCAGATACACCTCCGATACTCCCAGGTACACCTTTGACACTCCCAGGTACTCCTGACCTCCCAGGTACACCTCTGACACTCACAGTACACCTCTGACACTGTCAGGTACACCTCTGACACTCCCAGGTACATCTCTGACACTCCCAGGTACACCTGTGACACTCCCAGGTACACCTCCGACACTCCCAGGTACACCTCTGATACTCCCAGGAACACTTCCGATATTCCCAGATACAGGTCCGATACTCCCAGGTACACCCCCTGACACTCCCAGGTACTCCACTGACACTCCCAGGTACACCTCTGACACTCCAGGTACATCTCTGACACTCCCAGGTACACCTGTGACCCTCCCAGGTACACCTCCGACACTCCCAGGTACACCTCTGATACTCACAGGAACACTTCCGATATTCCCAGATACACGTCCGATACTCCCAGGTACACCCTTGACATTCCCAGGTACACCTCTGACACTCCCAGGTACACCTCTGACACTCCCAGGTACACCTCTGACACTCCCAGGTACTCCACTGACACACCCTGGTGCATCTCAGACACTCCCTCGTACACCTCCGACACTCCCTGGTACACCTCCGACACTCCCAGGTACACCTCAGACACTCCCAGGTACACCCCTGACGCTCCCAGGTACACCTGACACTCCCAGGTACACCTCTGACACTCCCAGGTACACCTCCGACACTCCCAGGTACACCTCTGACTCCCAGGTACACATCTGACACTCCCAGGTACCTCTGACACTCCCAGGCACACCTGTGACACTCCCAGGTACAGCTCCGACACCTCCAGGTACACCTCCGACACTCCCAGGCATACCTCCTGACCTCCCAGGTGCACGCTGACACTCCCAGGCACACTGCTGACACTGCCAGGTACACTCTACACTCCATGTACACCTCAGACTTCCAGGCACACCACAGACACCCCCAGGCACACCTCCAGACACTCCCAGGTGCACACCGCTGACACTCCTCAAGAACACCAGGCACACCCAGGCACACCTCAGACACTCCCAGGCACACTCTGTCACTCCCAGGCACACCGCTGACACCCCAGGCACACCCCTGACACTCCCAGGCACACCTCTGACACTCTCAAGAACACCAGGCACACCCAGGCACACCTCCAGACACCCCAGGCACACCCCGACACTTCCAGGTACCCACTGACACTTCCAGGTACACCTCTGACACTCCCAGGTACACCAATGACACTCGCAGGTACACCTCTGACACTCCCAGTTACACCCCTGACACTCCCAGGTAAACCCCTGACACTCCCAGGTACACCTCTGATACTCCCAGGTACACCTCTGACACTCCCAGGTACACCTCTTGACACTCCCAGGCTCACCTCTGACACTCCCAGGTTCACCTCTGACACTCCCAGGTACACCGCTGACACTCCCTGGTACTTCTCTGACATTCCCAGGCACAACTCAGACACTCCCAGGCACACCTGACACTCCTAGGCACACTGCTGACACTCCCAGGCACACCTGACACTCCCAGGTACACCTCCGACACTCCCAGGCACACCTCCGATACTCCCAGGTACACCTCTGGCCTCCCAGGTCTACCTCAGACACCCAGGCACACCTCCGACACTCCCAGGTACACCTCCGACACTCCCAGGCACCTCTGACACCCCAGGTACTCCTCCGATACCCCAGGTACACCTTGACACTCCCAGGTACTCCACTGACATTCCCTGGCACACCCTCACACCCCCAGGCACACCCCAGACAACCAGGTAAACCTCTGACACTCCCCAGGCACACCTGACACTTTCAGGCACACCACTGACATTCCCAGGCACACCTCTCACACTCCCAGGCACACCTCCAACTCTCCCAGGCACACCTCCGACTCGCAGGCACCTCCGACACCCCTGGTACACCTCCGACACTCCCAGGCACACCTCTGACCCTCCAGGCACACCCCTGACACCCGGTGGCACACCCTGACACCAGCACACCTCTGGTACTCCAACTCTCACACTCCCAGGCACACCTCTGACACTCCCCAGGCACACCCCTGAAACCCCAGGCACACCGCTGACACTCCCCAGGCACTCCACTGACACACCCTGCACCCCAGACACTCCCAGGTACACCTCCGACACCCCTGGTACACCTCCGACACCCCAGGCACACCCTGACACTCCCAGGCACACCTGCAACACTCCCAGGCACACCTCTGACACTCCAGGTACACATCTGACACCCCAGGTACATCTCTGATACCTCAGGTATACTCTGACACTCCCAGGCACACCGCTGACACTCCCAGGTCACACCGCTGACACTCCCAGGTACACCGCTGACACTCCCAGGTACACCGCTGACTCTGCCATGGCACACGTTTGACACTCCATGCACACCTCAGACACCCCAGGTCAACCTCTGACACCCCAGGCACACTTGACACTCCTGGCACACCTGTGTCACCCCAGGCACACCCCGACA
This sequence comes from Homarus americanus, assembly GCF_018991925.1. NCBI lineage: Eukaryota > Metazoa > Arthropoda > Malacostraca > Decapoda > Nephropidae > Homarus > Homarus americanus. Next base: position 7,405 of record NW_024718295.1, on the reverse strand, counting down.
CTCAGGTGCACACCTCTCATACCCCAGGAACACTCTGATATTCCCAGATACACGTCCGATACCCCAGGTACACCCTGACACTCCCCAGGTACTCCACCTGACACCCCAGGCACACCTCTGACACCAGGTGCACACCTCTGACACTCCCAGGCACACCTCTGACACTCCCAGGCACACCTCTGACACCCCCAGGTACTCCACTGACACACCCTGGTGCATCTCAGACACTCCCTGTTACACCTCCGACACTCCCTGGTACACCCCTGACGCTCCCAGGCACACCCCTGACACTCCCAGGTAGAACTCCTGACACCCCAGGTGCACACCTCCGACACCCCAGGCACACCCCTGACACCCCAGGCACACCTCTGACTCCCAGGCACACCTGTGACACCCCAGGCACACCCATGACACTCCCAGGCACAGCCCGACACCTCCAGGCACACCTGACACCCAGGCACACCTCCGACACCCCTGCACACCTGACACTCCCAGGTACACCTCTGACACCCCAGGCACACCCCAACATCCCCAGGCACACCTCTGACACTCCAAGGCACATCTACACCCCAGGTACATCTCTGATACTCTCAGGCATACTCTGACACTCCCAGGCACACCGCTGACACCCCAGGCACACCGCTGACACCCCAGGCACACCGCTGACACCTCAGGTACACCGACTCTGCCATGGCACACGTGCCACACCCATGCACCCAGACACTCGCAGGCACACAACTGACACTCCCAGGCACACCTCTGACACTCCTGGCACACCCTGACACTCCAGGCACACCCCGACACTCCCAGGCACACCTCTGATTCCCAGGAACACGCTGACACCCAGGCATCCACTGACACACCCTGGTGCATCTCAGACACTCCCAGGCACACCTGACACCCCCTGGTACACCTCCGACACCCCAGGCACACCTCTGACACTCCCAGGCACACCCCAACACTCCCAGGCACACCCTGACACTCCAAGGCACACATCTGACACCCCAGGCACATCTCTGATACCTCAGGCATACCTCTGACACTCCCAGGTACACCGCTGACACTCCCAGGCACACCGCTGACACTCCAGGCACACCGCTGACTCTGCCATGGCACACGCTTGACACCCATGCACACCAGACACCCCAGGCACACCTCTGACACTGGCACACCCCCAACACTCCCAGGCACACCCTGACACCCCAAGGCACACATCTGACACTCCCCAGGCACATCTCTGATACTCAGGCATACCTCTGACACCCCAGGCACCCACTGACATTCCCTGGCACTCCACTGACATTCCCTGGCACACCTCCGACACCCCAGGCACACCTCTGACACCCAGGCACACCTCTGACACCGCCAGGCACACCCCAACACTGCCAGGCACACCTCTGACACTGCCAGGCACACTCAGACACTCCCGCACACCTGTGACACTTGCACACTCCGACACTCCCCAGGCACACCTCTGATACTCCCAGAACACCCTGATATTCGACACCTCCGATAATTCCAGGTACCCACTGACACCCCAGGCACACCTCTGACACTCACAGGCACACCTCTGACACTGCCAGGCACACCTCTGACACTGCCAGGCACACCCTGACACTCCCTGCACACCCTGACACTCGTGGCACACCTCCGATACTCCAGGTACACCCTGACTCCCAGGTACCCACTGACACTCCCCAGGCACACCTCTGACACTCCCAGGCACGCCGCTGACACCCCAGGCACACCGCTGACACTGCCAGGCACACCTCTGACACCCATGCACACCCCAGACACTCCAGGCACACCACAGACACCCCAGGCACACCCCAGACCCCAGGCACACCCCTGACACCCCAGACACTGTCACTCCCAGGCACACCCCAGGCACTCCCCAGGCACACCCCCAGACACTCCAGGCACACCCCGACACTTCCAGGTACCACTGACACTCCAGGCACACCTGACACCCCAGGCACACCAATGACACCTGCAGGTACACCTCTGACACTGCCAGTTACACCCCTGACACTCCCAGGTAAACCTGACACCCAGGCACACCCTGATACCCCAGGCACACCTCTGACACTCCCAGGTACACCTCTTGACACTCCCCAGGCTCACCTCTGACACTCCCAGGTTCACCCTGACACTCCCCAGGCACACCGCTGACACCTTGTACTCTCTGACACTCCCAGGCACACCTCAGACACCCCCAGGCACACTCAGCACTCTAGGCACACTGCTGACACCCCGGCACACCTTGACACTCCCAGGTACACCTCCGACACTCCAGGCACACCTCCGATAACTCCCAGGCACACTGCTGGTTCTCCCAGGCATACCTGAGACACTCCCCAGGCACACCTCCGACACTGGCACACCTGACAACTCCCAGCACCTCTGACACTCCCAGGCACACCTCCGATACCCCAGGCACACCTTGACACTCCCAGGTACTCCACTGACACCCCTGGCACACCCTCACACCCCAGGCACACCCCAGACACCCCCAGGCAAACCCTGACACCCCAGTAACTCCGACACTCCAGGCACACCACTGACATTCCAGGCACACCCCTCACACCCCAGGGCACACCTCCAACCTCCCAGGCACTCCGACCTCCCAGGCACACCTCCGACACTCCCTGGCACACCTCCGACACCCCAGGCACACCCCACACTCCCCAGGCACACCCCTGACACCCCGGTGCACACCTGACACCCCAAGCACACCTCTGGTACTCCAACCATACCTCACACCCCAGGCACACCTCTGACACCCCAGGCACACCTCTGACACTCCCAGGTACACCCTGACACTCCCAGGCACACCTCCTGACACCCCAGGCACAGCCCGACACACCTCCAGGCACACCTCCACACCCCCAGGCACACCTGACACTCCCCACACTGACACCCCCCAGGCACACCTCTGACACCCCAGGCACACCCCCAACACCCCAGGTACACCTCTGACACCCAAGGCACATCTGACACCCCAGGCACATCTCTGATACCTCTGGATACCTCTGACACTCCCAGGCACACCGCTGACACTCCCAGGTACACCGCTGACACTCCCAGGCACACCTGTGACACTCCCAGGCACACCGCTGACTCTGCCATGGTACACGTTTGACACCATGTACACCCCAGACACTCCCAGGCACACCTCTGACACCCCAGGTACACCTCTGACACTCCTGCACACCCAGACACTCCCAGGTACACCCCCGACACCCCAGGTACACCTCTGATACTCCCAGGAACACTTCCGATATTCCCAGATACACGTCCGATACCCCAGGCACACCCTTGACACTCCCCAGGCACCTACACTGACACCCCAGGCACACCCTCTGACACTCCCAGGCACCTCTGACACTCCCAGGCACACCTGACACCTTGATACCAGGTACTGACACACACCCTGGTGCATCTCAGACACTCCCTGTTACACCTCCGACACTCCTTGACACACCCCTGACGCCCCAGGCACACCCCTGACACTCCCAGGCACACCTCTGACACTCCAGGCACACCTCCCGACACCCCAGGCACCCCCAGACACTCCCCAGGCACACTCTGACACCCAGGCACACCTCTGACACTCCCAGGCACACCTGCACACCCCAGGCACACCCTGACACTCCCCAGGCACAGCCTGACACCTCCAGGCCACCTCCGACACCCCAGGCACACCTCCGACACTCTGGCACACCTCCGACACTCCGGCACACCTCTGACACTCCCCAGGTACACCCCTAACACTCCCCAGGCACACCTCTGACACTCCAAGGTACACACATCTGACACCCCAGGCACATCTCTGATACCTCAGGTATACCTCTGACACTCCCAGGCACACCGCTGACACTCCCAGGCACACCGCTGACACCCCCAGGCACACCGCTGACACTCCCCAGGTACACCGCTGACTCTGCCATGGCACACTTTGACACTCCATGTACACCTCAGACACTCCCAGGCACACCTGACACTCCCCAGGCACACCTCTGACACCCCTGGCACACCTGTGACACTCCTAGGTGCACACCCCCTGACACTCCCAGGTACACCTCTGATACTCCCAGGAACACTTCCGATACCCCAGATACACGTCCCGATACCCCAGGCACACCCCTGACACCCCCAGGTACTCCACTGACACCCCAGGACCCTCCGACACTCCCAGGCACACCTCTGACACTCCCAGGCACACCTCCGACACTCCCAGGCACACCTCCTGACACTCCCCTCAGCACACCTCCGACACTCCCTGCACACCTCCGACACTCCCAGGCACACCTCCGACACCCCAGGTACACGTCCGACACTCCCAGGCACACCTCTGACACTCCCAGGCACACTCTGATACGGTATACCTCTGACACTCCCAGGCACACCTCCGACACCCCAGGCACACCCCTGACACCCCAGGCACACCCTGACATTCCAAGGTACACCCCTGACACCTCCCAGGCACACCTCTGACACTCCCAGGAACTCCACTGACACTCCCTGGCACCTCAGACACTCCCTGGCACACCCGACACCCTGGCACACCCGACACTCCCCAGGCACACCTCTGACACTCCCCAGGCACACCCCTGACACCCCAGGCACACACATGTAACACCCCAGGCACACCCCTCTGACACTCCCAGGTACATCTTGATACCTCAGGCATACCCTGACACTCCAGGCACACCGCTGACACTCAGGCACACCAGCTGACACTGCCATGGCACACCTCTGACACCCACACACCCCTGACACTCCCAGGCACACCTCTGACACTCCCTAGGTACACCTCTGACACCCCAGGCACACCTCTGACACTCCAGGCACACCTCTGACACCCAGGTACCCACTGACACCCCTGCACACCTCCCTGACATTCCCTGGCACACCTCCTGATACTCCCAGGTACACCTCTGACACCCAGGTACACCTCTGACACTCCCAGGCACACCCTGACACCCATGTACACCTCTGACACCCCAGGCACACCTCTGACACTCCCCAGGCACACCTCCGACACTCCCCAGGCACACCCCTGACACTCCCAGGCACACCTCTGACACCTGGCACACACCCTCTGGCACTCCACACCTCACACTCCCCAGGTACAACCCCTGACCCCCCAGGCACACCCCTGACACTCCCAGGTACACCTCTGACACCCCAGGCACACCTCTGACACCAGGCACAGCCCGACACCTCCAGGTACACCTCCGACACTCCCAGGTACACCTCCGACACTCCCTGCACACCTCCGACACTCCCAGGCACACCCTCTGACACTCCCAGGTACACCCCCCAACACCTGCACACCTCTGACACTCCAAGGCACATCTGACACTTAGGCACATCTCTGATACTCTCAGGCATACCCCTGACACCCCAGGCACACCGCTGACACCCCAGGTACACCGCTGACACTCCCAGGCCACACCGCTGACACTCCCAGGCACACCGCTGACTCTGCCATGGTACTTGACACCCATGTACACCTCAGACACCCCAGGTACACCCCTGACACCCCAGGTACACCTCTGACACTCCTGGGTACACTGTGACACTCCCAGGCACACCCCCTGACACTCCCAGGTACACCTCTGATACTCCCAGGAACACTTCCGATATTCCCAGATACACGTCCGATACCCCAGGTACACCCCTGACACTTGGCACACCTCTGACACTCCCAGGCACACCTCAGACACTCCCAGGTACACCCTCTGACACTCCCAAGCACACCCCCTGACACCCAGGAACCCACTGACACCTCCAGGCACACCTTGACACTCCCCAGGCACACCAATGACACTCCCAGGCACACCTCTGACACTCCCAGTTACACCCCTGACACCCCAGGTAAACCCCTGACACTCCCAGGCACACCTCTGACACGCCCAGGCACACCCCTGACACCCCAGGCACACCTCTGACACTCCTAGGCCACCCCTCTTGACACCCCAGGTACACCCCCTGACACCCCAGGCACACCGCTGACACCCCTGTACACCTCTGACACTCCCAGGCACCACCTGACACCCCAGGCACACCCTCAGACACTCTAGGCACACAGCTGACACCCCAGGCACACCTTTGACACCCCAGGTACACCTCCGACACTCCCAGGCACCTCTGACACTCCCAGGGCCACCTCCTGACACTCCCAGGTGCACCTCTGACACCCCAGGTACACCTCCGATACTCCCAGGCACACCTTGACACTCCCCAGGTACACCACTGACACTCCCTGGCACCTCTCACACTCCCCAGGCACACCTACGATACTCCCATAAACCCCTGACACTCCCCAGGTAAATCTCCGACACTCCCAGGCACACCACTGACATTCCCCAGGCACACCTCTCACACTCCAAGGCACACCTCCTACAACCTCCCAGGTACACCTCTCTGACTCCCAGGCACACCCCCGACACTCCCTGGTACACCTGATATTCCCAGATACACGTCCGATACTCCAGGTACACCCTGACACTCCCAGGCACCCACTGACACTCCCAGGCACACCTCTGACACTCCCAGGCACACCTCTGACACTCCCAGGTACACCCTGACACTTGACCCACTGACACACCCTGGTGCATCTCAGACACTCCCTGTTACACCTCCGACACTCCCTGGCACACCCCTGACGCTCCCAGGCACACCCCTGACACTCCCAGGCACACCCCTGACACTCCCCAGGCACACCTCCGACACTCCCCAGGCACACCCAGACACCCCAGGCACACTCTGACACCCCAGGTACACCTCTGACACTCTCAGGCACACCTGTGACACCCAGTGCACACCCAGACACTCCCAGGGACAGCCTCCTGACACCTCCAGGCACACCTCCGACACCCCAGGTACACCTCCGACACTCCCCTGGCACACCTCCGACACCTCCCAGGTACACCTCTGACACTCCCCAGGTACACCCCTAACACTCCCAGGTACACCTCTGACACTCCAAGGCACACACATCTGACACTCCCAGGTACATCTCTGATACTCCTGTGCATACCTCTGATCACTCCAGGCACACTGCTGACACTCCCAGGTACACCACTGACACTCCCCAGGCACACCGCTGACACCCCACTGCACACCGCTGACTCTGCCATGGTACACTTTTGACACCCATGTACACCTCAGACACCCCAGGCACACACCTCTGACACCCCCAGGTACACCTCTGACACTCCTGGCACACCCTGACACTCCTAGGTACACCCCCGACACTCCCAGGTACACCTCTGATACTCCCAGAACACTTCCGATACTCCCAGATACACGTCCGATACCCCAGGCACACCCCTGACACCCCAGGTACTCCACTGACACTCCCCAGGAGTACATGCACTGAACGAAGTGTACACGA
>NW_024718294.1:0-22621 GCF_018991925.1 Homarus americanus | reverse complement strand
AGTGAATGAAATATCGAAATCCTTGAAAAAACTAAATTTCTTAAAACAGTAATGGACTAAGACAGCAGTGGAAGGTAAGGAGATTGGTGGAAAAGAAAGGAGAAGACCGAAGGAGGAAGGTAAAAGGAGAGAAGATGGAGGGGTAAAATAAAGGGGAAAGGAAGATGAAGGGGGAAGAAATGAATGGGGGAGATGGAAGGGAGGAAGAAGGGAGGGAAGATGAAGGGGTAAGATGGAGGAGAAAGACGATGGGGAGAAGAAGATGAAGGAGAAGATGAAAGGTGGAAGATGAAAGGCAGGAAGCGACAGTGCAAAATATATCGGCAAGAGACACAGTTGTACCAGAGGTGGTAAAAATATACACCAGGAAGGAATCAGGTGTGGCAATGCAATACACTCTCTCTCTCTCTCTCTCTCTCTCTCTCTCTCTCTCTCTCTCTCTCTCCATATTATGTTGCTCAGATTTCTCTCTCTTTTTCTAAAAATACAAAACTCAACTCAATAATGGCAACACATGTACTGTACTATGACTGCCAGTGTATTATAGCATCAACATTATTATATAAGAGTATATATTATACTTAAGCCCCCCCCCCCAGGTATCGCCGGGATCGTTAATCTTCAGGTGGGATACGCTGGGCGGCGAGGGGAGTGACAATCTACCTGTGTCATTAAGGTCTCTGTTACCTTTTCCTGGGGCGACACTTCAGGTGAGTTATTATATAAAAAAGAGACTCACTTTATACAATACATGAAATAACACCACCATTTAACTTACATAAATTAACACACAATACAGTACTGAATGCCTAACTAGCTTAGCTCCCCCCACCCCAGCCTCCCTTGAGCGAGCAGGAGCGTGCTGTGTATGGCCACCACCCCAACCAATCACCTCGACTCCAGCTAGGTGGACAGCCCACCTGCTATTACTCCCTACTACTTTACTTCCCGTTTCTATTCTTTCCTTCTCTCTTTCCTCTCCTCTCTCATGGCAAAGTCATTTCCCACTTTACTTCATCATCGTTACTCAGTAAGACAGCAGTAGACCACGACGCTTAACACTGTACCTGCCTGACTCTGGTGTTACCTGTACTGTGTTAATTGGCTTGAAGAACATACAACTCTAAAACGTGATATGAATTGTTAATTTTCATAGGAAGATGAACTAGACAAAAAACGACCTTTATAACTAAATGTCAGACCAAATACTGTCAAGAGGTGTGAGCAGCTTCCATATGGAGAGGAGAGGATCTTTAATTGAAGTCTAATGTGTCACTTCACGCAATAACTCTGTGGGGTGGACACATCGACAACACAAGAGTGACCGACATATAAACACTTCCGAGACAACGATAACTAATGACTTTTTTGTTTGTCCTTTCAGAACAAAGTTCACTCCTGGGATTATATCTCATAAACGAAGCATCACCAAGCACAAGCACCACACACCTGTATAGGCCTTCAGTATCGTCAACCAGCAACTGTCTATATGATAATAGTCCAGACAAAACCTTGCTTTTACTTTAACCCGGAAATAAACATCGACAGGTTTATTATAAATAATTATGACGACAGTAAGTTTTCAAGGTTCAAGTGTCCATATTTCCTGCCAATGGTTCCAGGAAAACCTTAAAACTTACAATTAATAAATAATTAAAGATTTTTGTTTCTTGTATCTATATATATAAAACAAAGAAGTATGTATTTTTGTTTGTGTGTGTGTTTGTGTGTCCGCACGAGAATCTCGGAAACTACTATACCGATCTGTAGTGATGATGGGTGGTGTTATATGTAGTGATGATAGATGGTGTTATATGTAGTGATGATGGATGATGTTATATGTAGTGATGATGGATGGTGTTATATGTAGTGATGATGGATGATGTTATATGTAGTGATGATGGATGGTGCTATATGTAGTGATGATGGATGGTGTTATATGTAGTGATGATGGATGGTGTTATATGTAGTGATGATGGATGATGTTATATGTAGTGATGATGGATGATGTTATATGTAGTGATGATGGGTGGTGTTATATGTAGTGATGATGGATGATGTTATATGTAGTGATGATGGGTGGTGTTATATGTAGTGATGATCTATCTTCTATCGATATAAAACAAAGAAGTATGTCTGTTTGTGTGTGTGTGTGTGTGTTTGCTTGTGTGTCCGCACGAGAATCTCGAAAACTACTCTACCGATCTGTAGTGATGATGGATGATGTTATATGTAGTGATGATAGATGGTGTTATATGTAGTGATGATGGATGGTGTTATATGTAGTGATGATGGATGATGTTATATGTGTTATAAGTGTTTAAATAACATGGTAGATATTACTGAGCCTTCATCAGGGTTGGTGCCTCCCTCCAGGTTCCCAGAGGTACAACTATTGGTGACATTTTCTTATTCGATGGCAGCAGTTGAGTTAGATTCATTGGTTGGGAGGTACAGACAGAGTGTAAGTAGCTGTGGAAGTTTCGCGCTCCCTGATGTCGCCCAAATTGTCATAATTGAAGGTAACTGACTTGGCAACGGTAGTGCGTACGTTGGTCTTCTTAAGGATAGAGGCGGGTTGTTGGTCGGCAACATTGGATAGAACAATGAACTCAGCAGCTTGGCGGTCAAGGTTGTTCAAGGTACCATGGGCACTGTAGTAGTTAACTTCCAGCTTGTTAGTTGATTTTCGGCTGCGGCCAATGCTGTCACCATCCAATCGTCCAACAGCCTTATCACAGGAGGCTTCGTCAAAGTATCGGATGTATGCGAAGCCATAGTGTTCATTTTTGTTGTCTTTTGCGGGCATCACAAATAGGTCGATCTGTCCACATTCCTCAAACAATGGTCGAATCTGCTTAGGGGCCACACCAGGGTAGATGTTTGTTGCAACCACCACAAAGCTGGTGTCGAAGTCTACAACGAAATCCTTGCAAGCCTTCACCTCCACCTCAGACACCTTCGATACAGTGCGTCGGAACACCATTGTGATGTACTGACACTAACAGCTCTCTCACTGAGGTCAAATCAAAATTTGACCATACAGAAAGAATTACGGTTTAATAAGGTTGGAATTTAAAGAAATTGACAACAAAATGAAGCTCTGTTTATCACTATAGTATTGAGGACTGGTGTTTGTAGAGATGATGGATGGTGTTATAATATGTAGTGATGATGGATGGTGTTATATGTAGTGATGAAGGATGGCGTTATATGTAGTAATGATGGATGGTGTTATATGTAGTGATGATAGGAGGGTAATATATGTAGTGATGATGGATGGTGTTATATATAGTGATGATGCATGATGATATATGTAGTGATGATGGTTGGTGTTATATGTAGTGATGCTGGATGGTGTTATATGTAGTGATGATGGATAGAGTTATATGTAGTGATGATGGATGATGTTATATGTAGTGATGATGGGTGGTGTTATATGTAGTGATGTTGGATGGTGTTATATGTAGTGATGATGGATGATATTATATGTAGTGATGATAGGATGGTTCTATATGTAGTGATGGATGGTGTTATATGTAGTGATGATGGATGATGTTATATGTAGTGATGATAGGATGGTTTTATATGTAGTGATGATGGATGGTGTTATATGTAGTGATGATGCATGATGTTATATGTAGTGATGATGGTTGGTGTTATATGTAGTGATGCTGGATGGTGTTATATGTAGTGATGATGGATAGAGTTATATGTAGTGATGGATGATGTAATATGTAGTGATGATGGGTGGTGTTATATGTAGTGATGTTGGATGGTGTTATATGTAGTGATGATGGATGATATTATATGTAGTGATGATAGGTTGGTTTATATGTAGTGTTGATGGATGGTGTTATATGTACTGATGATGCATGATGTTATATGTAGTGATGATGGGTGGTGTTATATGTAGTGATGCTGGATGGTGTCATATGTAGTGATGATGGATGGAGTTATATGTAGTGATGATGGATGATATTATATGTAGTGATGATGGTTGGTGTTATATGTAGTGATGTTGGATGGTGTTATATGTCGTGATGGATGGTTCTATATGTAGTGATGGTGGATGGTGTTATATGTAGTGATGATGGATCGTGTTATATGTAGTGATGATGGATAGTGTTATATGTAGTGATGATGATGGATGGTGTTATAAGTAGTGATGATGGATGTTGTTATATGTAGTGATGAAGGATGGTGTTAGTGAAGATTGTGAAGTGAGATGTAGTGAAGATTGTGAAGTGAGGTGTAGTGAAGATTGTGAAGTGAGATGTAGTGAAGATTGTGAAGTGAGATGTGGTGAAGATTGTGAAGTGAGATGTAGTGAAGATTGTGAAGTGAGATGTAGTGAAGATTGTGAAGTGAGATGTAGTGAAGATTGTGAAGTGACATGTAGTGAAGATTGTGAAGTGAGATGTAGTGAAGATTGTGAAGTGAGATGTAGTGAAGATTGTGAAGTGAGATGTAGTGAAGATTGTGAAGTGAGATGTAGTGAAGATTGTGAAGTGAGATGTAGTGAAGATTGTGAAGTGAGATATAGTGAAGATTGTGAAGTGAGATGTAGTGAAGATTGTGAAGTGAGATGTGGTGAAGATTGTGAAGTGAGATGTGGTGAAGATTGTGAAGTGAGATGTAGTGAAGATTGTGAAGTGAGATGTGGTGTAGATTGTGAAGTGAGATGTAGTGAAGATTGTGAAGTGAGATGTAGTGAAGATTGTGAAGTGAGATGTAGTGAAGATTGTGAAGTGGGATGTAGTGAAGATTGTGAAGTGAGATGTAGTGAAGATTGTGAAGTGAGATGTAGTGAAGATTGTGAAGTGAGATGTAGTGAAGATTGTGAAGTGAGATGTGGTGAAGATTATGAAGTGAGATGTCGTGAAGATTGTGAAGTGAGATGTAGTGAAGATTGTGAAGTGAGATGTGGTGAAGATTGTGAAGTGAGATGTAGTGAAGATTGTGAAGTGAGATGTGGTAAAGATTGTGAAGTGAGATGTAGTGAAGATTGTGAAGTGAGATGTAGTGAAGATTGTGAAGTGAGATGTAGTGAAGATTGTGAAGTGAGATGTAGTGAAGATTGTGAAGTGAGATGTAGTGAAGATTGTGAAGTGAGATGTAGTGAAGATTGTGAAGTGAGATGTAGTGAAGATTGTGAAGTGAGATGTAGTGAAGATTTTGAAGTGAGATGTAGTGAAGATTGTGAAGTGAGATGTAGTGAAGATTGTGAAGTGAGATGTAGTGAAGATTGTGAAGTGAGATGTAGTGAAGATTGTGAAGTAAGATGTGGTAAAGATTGTGAAGTGAGATGTAGTGAAGATTGTGAAGTGAGATGTAGTGAAGATTGTGAAGTGAGATGTAGTGAAGATTGTGAAGTGAGATGTAGTGAAGATTGTGAAGTGAGATGTAGTGAAGATTGTGAAGTGAGATGTGGTGAAGATTGTGAAGTGAGATGTAGTGAAGATTGTGAAGTGAGATGTAGTGAAGATTGTGAAGTAAGAAGTGGTAAAGATTGTGAAGTAAGATGTGGTAAAGATTGTGAAGTGAGATGTAGTGAAGATTGTGAAGTGAGATGTAGTGAAGATTGTGAAGTGAGATGTAGTGAAGATTGTGAAGTGAGATGTAGTGAAGATTGTGAAGTGAGATGTAGTGAAGATTGTGGAGTGAGATGTAGTGAAGATTGTGAAGTGAGATGTAGTGAAGATTGTGAAGTAAGATTATAAAGTAAACTGTAGTAATTGAGGTTAAACGAACGCGGGTTATTCTGTAGTGTATCCGTGTCTTGTTAACGTGGAACCAACATGGCGGTGGTTCTCAATATAGATACGTTATTTTGCCGGGAATTTCTGTCAAAACGAAATATGAATCAACCATATTTAGCCTAAATTAACCTAGCGGCTTTATTATATATTCTAAGGTGTTTAAGTTGGATAGATCAGATCAGGTTAGGTAAAGTCAGGTTGGGTTAGGTTAGGTTAGTTTTGTTAATTTTGCCAGTTAGAGGCTAGTTTATTGTGCCCCCCATACTCATCCTGTGAGCGGTAGTGCAAAGAGATTACAAAGTGGTGTTAGATGAGGTAGGTGGTTAAGTTAAGTTTCAATAGGTTAGGTTAGATTACGTCAGGTTGGATTAAGTTAAGTTAGGTTAGGTAGGTAATAAGTAGATAGGTTACGGTCGGTAGGTGGGAAAGTTAGGTTTGATTAGGTTAGCTTATGTCAGACGGGGAGGTTAGGTTCGATTATGTCAGGTTAGGTTCGATTATGTCAGGTTAGGTTAGATTACGTCAGGTTAGGTTAGATTATGTCAGGTTAGGTTAGATTATGTCAGGTTAGGTTAGATTATGTCAGGTTAGGTTAGATTATGTCAGGTTAGGTTAGATTATGTCAGGTTAGGTTAGATTATGTCAGGTTAGGTTAGATTACGTCAGGTTAGGTTAGATTACGTCAGGTTAGGTTAGATTATGTCAGGTTAGGTTAGATTATATCAGGTTAGGTTAGATAATGTCAGGTTAGGTTAGATTATGTCAGGTTTGGTTAGATTATGTCAGGTTAGGTAAGTAGGTGGAGGTGGGTAAAAAAGGTTAGGTTAGGTCGGCAGGTTTTAGTGTAGGAGCTTAAGTAATCCCGTAAAAATTTCATGTTAATTTTTGACACCATACATCGTAATAATCCTTATAAACTATGTTAAGGAACTGTGGTGTAATTTTTTCTGAACGGTTTATTATAAGTTTTATGCCATTAAAGAAGTTTTATCAAAGAGCGGCGTAATGAACCACAGACGTATTACCATTAACTCCTAAGTAACTTAAAACATGACTAATAACCTATGAACATGTAGTATTATATCATTACAATTTAACGTAATATATTATGAATGCTGTTATAATATCTTAAGTGTGTTACAAACATGGCTGCTCATATATGCCATCCTGTCTCTGGCAAAGAAGAGATTGCAGTAAGTAAAATTAATTGCTAAAGACAAATACTGGAAATTAAACATATACTTATTACCATTATCTGAAAAGCTTAGAACCACCGTTTTATATTTATTAAAAGTTTGTAGTGTTATACATCATGTGTATACAAGTCACAAGTTATTATTTACGACATTGCTTCAGTCCTCGTCATCAGAGTCTTCTGTGTACAACAGATTCCTTCACCTTGTTTAGGCATTTCTCATCATCTGCTTGACAGTTACACATCTCGGTGCATGTCATGCTATTCTTTCTGATTCTTTCTGTATGAACATGACAATGATCCACATTTCCTGACGCCACATCCACATTTAACAAGTTCTGTGATTGCTTCTGGAGCTGGTGGTTGGTCTGATATTACTAGTATGAAACAGTCATTGTCAATCTTCCAGCCATGCTCTAATTGTGAAAGCATTTCACTGTCTGCATCACAAGACCACAGAAGAGCTTGATACCTTCCTCTCAATATATGATACTTTAGAGTTGCTGCAGTCGCTGGTAGTTCTCCAGCTTCTGCCTGCGTTATCTTGAAGAGATGCCATCTAAGTTTTGACAGTTTAGTGAAAGTCATTCGTGGACAGTAGAGCTTAAATACAAATTCCTCTAGACCAATATACATGTCTGCTGGAGGGCATTTGGTCTACTCAGCATCTTGAATGCATCTAGGACTTTTGTGTTAGATTTCATCAAAGTGCTCCAACATGCTTTCTTTCCTTTGCCAACAAATTTTCCAATGCAGTCAGATCCTGTGAAGGCATGGAAACCTGTAAGGCTCTCTGCCCAATGTGTCGTCGCTCACCAGTTCCTGTTATCATACTTGTATTTTCTCCAAGTTGAGGCTGCTTTAATATGCCAAACACATCAGTGTCTGGTGACTTGATATGTACAGTGCTGCCCTTCTGTGATGCATATACTGTATGTCCTGCTTAAGTTCTATAACTTGTGATAGCAATTTGATGGTTGAAGTCTTATTTGCTGCTTTCCACGACAGTAGATTAACCTTGGACAGCTTTTCCCAGATGCTCAATGGACCAACAATACGTTCCTTGACAAAATTTTCATAATTTTGTCTTCCAACTTCATATGCACATAGATTGTCATATTTGGCATTTTCTGGCATTACAGCTCCAGTTACCAAGTTTATAAGAGCATCATTTTCCTGGGATTACAGTCACCAATAACATTGTGTAGCTTCTGTACATCAGCATATTGACAGCTGACAATAGCTGTAGAGAGCTCATGGTGTTCTGTTCTTTTGTAATCTTTATGAGTTTGATATTTTATGTAATGAACTTAATTTGAAAACCCAAATGGTAGTATATGATCTTTTATCACCTTAGACACTCTGTGCGTCATGCCTCTCAAGTGATTTTTTTCCTCTCTTACTTCTCTGGACAAATACGACCTTTATCCCATCAGAAAAAATATCACCATATATTTTCTTAATCTACAGGTGCCAAGGTTTAAAATGACGGATGGTGTTAAAAATTAACCTGAAATTTTTACGTGACCACATATTGTCTTGTTGGGTTTCTGAGAGAACTTCACGGCTAAATAGCGCCTCTGTATTGATAGCCGGTACATGTCGTAATATCCACCGCTCATAGTTAAATCTTTATGTCCGTTTATTTTGTCCTAATTTAAGTATCAAAGAGTGTTTTCATTTTTAAGTATCTTAAGTATCTTTTTTCCCCACTCCTAAGTATCTAAGTATGATTTATTTTCATTTATAAGTAACTAACCATATTTTTGTTTTCATTATAAAATGTGATTGATATAGACAACAGAAGTAAATATCAGCTGGAGGTCGTAAACGAAGCTGATGTGAAGTATTTTGACTCGCTGTTCCCACGAACTAATTGCTTCACTGGTTTATACCGAAGAAATAAAACCGTCAACGAACCATCCGATTCAAATGTGTCTTAGGCGATACAGGGTGTTTATGCGTCACTCTGATACCAAGAATGACTTTGTGTACTGTGGTGAAGCTGAGGGTAGGATAGGGTTGGGTTGGGTTGGGATGGTTAGGATTACGCATGTGTAGGTATATTCTGTCGCATTTTATAGGTATCTTGCGTCTTTCTCTTTATTCCTTCTTTATCATGAGTATCTGTGCCTATTAATACACCACCTCGCAGGATAGTGGAAGAGGAATGGATAGTAACGAGATAATATTCTTCTTACATATACCTTAGCTTGATTACAGGTAACATCAGGTAGAAGTTACATGACTCTTAAGAGTTTTCCTCGACTTGGCTGATTCAACTGTAAGACTTGCTGTATTTATCCTTATTAAAATCCTCCACCTGTAAGACCATCCACTTGTAAGACCCTCCACCTGTAAGACCCTCCACTTGTAAGACTCTCCACTTGTAAAACCCTTTAGGGATTTGAAATACCTTCTCGTCTTGGCTCCACTAGTACTGTACACACCCTCTCTAGCCTTAGTTTACAGTAATGTTGAAGTATATAGTGAAGACTCACAGCTCATGGGTTAGAAAAACAAAAGATGCTTGTTTTATTTATTTATTTATTTATAGTTTATTTTAGAATCCCCGAAAGTTAGAACAAAATGGCTGACGGGACTCACAAGCGGGCGGTGTTTACAGTATGGACCAAGAATAAAAAATAAATGAAAAATAAAATAAATAAATCGTAAATTGGTGCATTGTTTCTCCAGGGGTAATTATAGAAGTACAAATGTTCTCCAGCAGTGGGTAACGATCATAGTCACGTATAGAGCTTCCGACGCAGGTAGATTGATATAGATGCATTACCTTGAGTTAGTGGGTTACAGGGGCTTCTTACACGATAATATTAAAGGTGTTTTTTCCTTCTGTTTGTGGCACTTGAGGTGTTTAGGTTAGGTTTAATTAAAATGGTTTAGTTATAATAGTTATATTACGATAAGTTAAGTTGAATTTAGAACTTTTGATTTACATATATCGTGTTTTAGAAGGATTTGTTAGCTAATAAGTTTAATTTGGATAAGTTTAGTTTAATTTAGATCATTTGATTTTACAAGGTCGTATTATAATGACTGGGAACCATATAGAAACCTGTTAGAAGTAAATATTTCTACGGCAGTGAATGAGTAGGTCAATAAGTGGTGTATAGAGCTGCTGACGCAACTTAAACGATATATACTGTACATTATATGTTATCAGAGCTTTCCTGTTGTACGTAACCGCCTCCGTCAAAGTGTCTTAGTGGCTCATGTGAAGATTAGCCTCTAGTTTATTTAACCTCAAGATTAACTACACTGGCACTGCCTGACCTGGCCTGACCTGACCTGACCTGACCTGACCTGACCTGACCTACCCTACCCTACCCTACCCTACCCTACCCTACCCTACCCTAACCTAACCTAACTTAATCTAACCTAACTTAACTTCCCATGTAGCGTTAGGTTAATCATTAGTTGAAATAAGCTGGGAGGGTTAATCTTCATGTAATCTATCTTAATTAACAATTTTGGTCAGGTGAGGCCTTCTTTACCCTACTCGAGAGCAGGAGGAGGAGGACTTGCTAACGTCTACAGATCATCGTCAACCAAGGCAGATATTGAATACCTTTTGTTTACCTTCGTGGCTTAAGAACACATCTTAACACCATAAGACTATTCGCCTCAATGCAATAATACAGTAATTGATTATTGTATTCTAATAAAATTTACGGTGTATCTTTTGAACCAGATTTATTGTTTGACTTTTGTGAATGAGAAACTGGTTGAGGTGTATTGTGGTAAACATCCTTAAGAGCAGCTCTGTGTGTTCTTACGACCTCAAAGTAACACAAAAGGTAGCCAATATCTACCCTTGGTCAGTCACTTTATGTAGATGTCAATTGTGTCATTTTTCTAGACTTAGTGCCCCCTGGAGGAGAAAGTAAATACAATGTTGATTTATTTTGGTCACAACACACGCTAGTAGATTATTTTTCCTATTTAACTAAATAATTAACACTATGTAGCTAACTAATTATATGACTCAAAGATGGTAACCAATATGGCGTCGATATTGTTCACATACTCTATGATTAATAGATGTATTGTCTGTTTAATTTTAGGGAAGAATTTAATTTATAAACTTTTGAGAATCTGGATACAGGAGTTTTGTCTTTGCGCGCGCGCGCGCGCGCGTGTGTGTGTGTGTGTGTGTGTGTGTGTGTGGTGATGATGATGATGACGGATACTTTCCTCTGCAGTGAAAAAAATATTTTGACATTGCAAAGTTTAACTGTAAGCCGAAGGAACGTTTGTAATGTGACTTATTATGTGAAATTGTAACTTGAAATTCTTTGTGAAAAAATATTTCCCTATAAAGTTTGGCAGTAAATGAAGTATTACATCAAGGTGTAACTTGTAGTTCCTTGTGGAGTAAATTACCTAAGTGGACGATACAGCTACTCCAGAGTGTAAGACCTAGAGTAGAAAGTCTTAAGACCTTACCTGAGGTTGAAAGACTCTTATAGTGGAACGTCTTCGGTATTGAAACTTTAATTACAGTAAATAAAATATAATCTACCTAAACATTCCTTCACCTGGCGACAACTAATGATACAGGTGGTGTAATAGCTCTTTAAAATTCCTCCGTTTGATATAATAATGACCACACATGAACTTATAATGTGCAATATCTTGATAACACATTAGCTGCAACATTACACATAGTCCAGTGTATGTGTAGTGAGGGACATCTACCTAAATGAGTTACAGAATGTGGAGTTGAGGCAAAAAAATGTTGGGACATGTTTGAGATCATCAGTTGAGCCAAACGTTTATACTCAATATTGTTTTAATGGTATTTTAGAGCGACCGAAAAATGTAAACAAAATGGCCGGCTAGGCTCGGGGGATCCACGAGTCCTCTTATGAAGGATCGACAATAAATGAAAACAAATCAGATAATTTAAACACATTTCCAAGAGTATTAGATCCTGTAAAGAGAGAAAATTAATACTTGATATTTGTAGAAGCTTTTTTTTTCGTCCGTTTTCGTCTTGGTTAAAACAATTGTGGTGGTGTTACCTGTTCCAAACGGTAGACATCAAGGAAATGGTACACATGATGATTTGTTCCCAAGTCCGAGGATATACTTCACAAAACAGATTAACTTTAGGACACAATGATGGCGAACAAAATAACATCAACATTGCGTACAGCACATATCTTGCTTTGACTCTTAACTCTTGTAATTTTTCGTAATGTTAGTGAATGAAATTGAGATTCTGGGCATATTTTCCTGTTTTTCTTTCTAATCAAGTGTAAAGGAAGATGTACTGTTTATTGATGGATTTGGTGATGTCTTAATAGTGTATTAGTGTGTTAATATTACATAGGTTTGGTATAGTGGTGACGGTAATGTAGTGTAGTTAGATTTTAACACATGGAGGTGAATTTGTCTTTTATGTTGAGGATTTAAGAACATAAGAACATAAGAAAATAAGGAGTCTGCAATAGGCCGGTTGGCCTGTGCATGACAGCTCCTGTCGAGAGTTACTACCACTCTCTATCATCCATGAATCTATCTAGCCTCCTTTTGAAACTTTCCAGAGTTCCCGCACTTACTACAAAGTTGCTAAGCTTGTTCCACTCGTCCACCACCCTATTTGTGAACCAGTTTCTTCCTATCTCCCTCCTAAACCTAAACTTATCCAACTTGAATCCGTTGCTCCGAGTCCTATCCTGCTCGGATATTATAAGAACTTTATCTATATCCCCTTTATTGATTCCTTTCACCCACTTAAATACTTCTATCATATCTCCCCGCACTCTTCGTCTTTCTAGGGAATGCAAGTTAAGTTTCTGTAACCTATCCTGATATGGAAGGTTTCTAAGTCCCGGAATCATTTTTGTCATTCTTCGCTGCACCGACTCTAGTGAATTTATATCCATTCTATAATAGGGGCACCAGAACTGAACCGCATAATCGAGGTGCGGCCTGATTTGTTAAAGGGAAGATCTGGTGGACGGGGATAATTGTCTGGTTGTGATGGACACGGCTCACCTAACCTAATCCAATCTAACTGAATCGGCTGCTTGTCCAATTAACCAGTCCGTTCACACATATTTATATTTGGGTTTTAAGTAACGAAACCCAAACGGTAGTTCCTTTGTTTTATTATAAAAGGTTGTAGATATAATTCCTGAGTGTATATCAACCGTAAGTCTCACTGTCTAGGAGTGAATGAGAAAGGGACGGCGTTTATGTATGATAAACGTTAGGTCACGTTCTTACGATATGACTTGAGGTGAGCTACTGAAGCTTAGGGGCATCGCAGTGCGTGCTTACAGAAATGCTGAGCTATGGGTCTCGCCCTCTTGGGTAAGTTGCCCGCTCACGTGTCAATCTCATGTCTTACTCATAGACAGTGGAAAGTTACAGGGTGGTGAATCTGAATATAATATCAGATGTATTGACCCATTTATATAATACGTTCTGTTGATGAGACGGGGGCCTATTACATCGCTCGGTCACCTACCAGCCGAGCTCCGTGAGGCCTAAATAACTCACAGAGTACAGTACATCCTAGACAACCCTAACCATGTTATAAACAGATATGTAGACACTAAGCTGGGGAAATTACTGTAGGGGTATTCTCTACTACAGGGGACGTAGACTTTTGTGTCGTACGGGTTAGTATGTTATGAACAATGTTGAATTTGGATGATACTGCCCAGTAATAACAGAACAGGAACATTATTGCCAGAATTAACAGAATAGAGGGAATCGTAAGACTTGGTAGTGCAAATTCCCGTGACAGATAAAATGGCAAGTTATTATTCAAATCAGCAAAATGTGTCTCGTTCAAGAAAGCTAACACTTTTAATTTCTCTGATACTATTTGAATATCCTTGATAGTGAAATTCATTATAGGAAGTGGAATTAAAGCAGACTTGAGTTTTCGATTTAACGCAAAATGCTGATGAGTAGGCAAGGTTCGTAATGTACTACAAGTGATTTCACAGTAATCAGGAGCCTTGTAATGCCCTTTCACAACTAGCTGCTTAACACCATTTTGGCATTTTAAAATTACAGTAGTGAGATTTGGAAAGAACAAATACTGCACATTGTGAAGGTGAGCGTGGAACACAGTCTTTAGACTAACTGGCCTATAACTGCATTGCGCTAACGCTGTGCGTACATTTGGTTGTATGACTGCCAATTCACATATTCCATCTGCAGCAGGAATAAATGCAAACAATGTAGGCTGGACATACACCGTGACAGTACCTCAGAATCCTCTATTGATAACAATGAATATTCTTCATCTACTAAGAAAAGTTCTTTAGGCCTATCTAGGGTATACAGTGTGTCGTTCACAAACCAGGGGAAGGGTTCTAAATGCCATGCATTAAACTCATGTTGCCCTCGCATAGGAATGTGGATCAGAATTGCATTGTGCGTGAGGGTTGACTCCAACAGTGGGTAATGATATTGAACCTCATTGTCATTGAAAATAGGAGTTAAATGATACTGCAACTTGGCTAGTTTTAAAGCTTCAAGAAGCGTCTGCACAGGCACAAGCTTCGCGTCCACACGTCCTATCCCGGCATCTACAATGCTGTCTATTAGTTCATTTTTAGAGGTTACAATTTTATGAACTGAAATTTCAGCAGCATGCAAATATTCTGTGAAGTAAAGGAGCCATTCTAACGTCGGGATTGCTTTCTGTAACCTAGTAACAATCCTCGAAACTTGGTTAGACTCCATTATGATTGCATTAACCTTTGATTCTAGAGCAGTAATCGCGTGAAAGGTTTGAGAAATAACACGATTCTGTTGAGATACAGCTTGAGCGACAACGTTCATGAAACTATTGTCGAATTCATCGAAGCTGTGCTGAGACCATGAAGAATGTCCAATGCTGATTGTAGTTGGCCGTCGACGTTTTCCATCTGACGCGAAAGTACGAGTTAACTTCTACTCGCAGAACGTAGTTTCATACAATAGTCATTTGGGACATTTGCTTCTGAACAGTCTGTAAGGATGTATCAATCACATTATCATCAACTTGAGGTAAGACATTTATCTGGGTCTTCTTCAGACGATCCGCGTGCACGACATCTGCGATCTGTGCATTAGGCTTCCATATTTTGAATTTGTTGCCTGCTTCTTTTGAGATTATGCGGAATGGACCAGAAAATTTCGCCGAAAGTTTGGAGTCCCTTTCAGGTAGGCTACCTGTAACATAACAGCGTCCCCAACGTTCAGTGCGATAGGTTTAGCATGTTTATGCTGTTTGATGATCATTTCGGCGAGTGACGCCGCTAGCTGTGATCGTACTTGGTTATGAATTTCTGTAAAGACATGAATTTGTTTTGCCGCAAAATCATCCGTATTATATACCGGGTATGACGCCTCTGTAAGGATGTCGTAAGGCAGACGTTTATCTGTACCATAGACAATATAGTAGGGTGTTTTGCCCGTAGAGCTATTAACTGACCCATTAATCGACGCTGCAACCTGAGGTAACCAATCCTCCCATGCGTATTGAAAACCATTAACGATTGGACGCAGTATTTCTAGGATTTTACGATTGGTTCTTTCAACAAGGCCATTAGCCTGTGGATGATAAGCTGTCACAAAAGTTTGTTTAATTCCATATTGTAAACATATATGCTCTATTAGCTCATTCTTGAACTCTGTTCCATTATCAGAGAGTAGAACTTTAGGCGTAGTATATGGACATATGAGATTCATCACTAATGCATAGGCTACTGCTTCGGCCGTTTGCTTTTTAGTGGGACCAAGACCACGAACCTGGAAAAATGATCCACACACACTAAGACGTATCCTGATCCCTGATGACTCATTGGGAGTTGTAACACATCAACAGCGACTGTGTCAAACGGACGGTCTGGTGTAGGATATTGTAGAATCGGGGCAGGTGATCCTGTTGATCCTTTATGTTGAGCACATGCCAAACAATTAGCTATGTGTAATTCTATGTCTTTCTTCATAGTGTGCCAGAAATACTTCTTTCGTAAATCCGCTAAGCATTTATCACGACCTTGGTGACCTGCTTGTGGGACATCGTGGAACAATGTCATTACTGCTTTGTGCAACGTGTCAGGTACGACTATTTGAGACACATTACCCTCAGGAGATTTTCTCGTCCTATTGAGTATGTTATGTCGTAATTCAAACTGACTTAAGGGAAGAAATAACTTGGGGAGTTTAACATCCTCGCCCGATTCGAGAGCAAAAATAACAGCTGACCAATATGGGTCGCGTCGTTGCTCATCTTCCAGTTGCGAAAGAGTGAATGTTGATACAGGCATAACTGGTGCTATATTTCTTGACAGAGCGTCGGCGACAACATTTGCCCTCCCAGGTAAATACCTAAATTCGGGGTCAAACTCTTGAATTGTCAGATACCAGCGTGCTAATCTGCCTGATAAGTTTCTGCCATGGAACAGTTCGGTAACTGCCGCATGATCAGTAAAAACGGTTATCTTGTAGCCAAAGATAATGTCCTTGAACTTCTTAAGTGCCCACACAACGGCTAACGTTTCTAAATGCGTCGCCGAATAACGTGTTTCAGCATCGATTAGTTTGCGACTTGCAAATGCTATCACTCTAAACTTCCCACGCGTGTCCTCTTGCATGAGCACTGCTCCGACTCCAATTCCGGGAGCGTCAGTACAGAGAGTGAAAGGTTGAGTGTAGTCTGGGAATGCTAGAACCGGGGCATTGGTTAGCGCTGTCTTCAATGCCGTAATACTTTCCTCGTGTTCAGCATCCTATATAAACACTGCATCTTTTTTGAGCAACCTCGTTCGGGGCGATGCTAATGTTGCATAGTCCTTGATAAAGGAACGATTATAACCAGATAATCCGAGAAGGCTACGCACATGATCATTTGAGGTAGGACGCAGGAACTGAGATACAGCTTTGACTTTATCATTAACTGTGTGTATGCCCTCACCGTCGACTACATGACCAAGGAAATGGATTTTGGATTTTAAAAACTCGCACTTTGAGAGTTTTATTTTGAGTCCTGCTGTGGAAAGTTTGGCCAAAACTTCACGCAGTTTTATCAGATGGGAATCGGCGTCCTTACTGACTACTATTAGATCATCCAAATAAGCGCAGACTGTGTTACCAATTAGTCCGGCAAACAGGGTGTTGATCATTCTTTGAAATGTTAGTGGGGCATTTCTGAGACCAAATGGCATTCGTAGAAACTCAAAGTGGCCTAGAGGCGTGCTAAATGCCGTGATTTCTCGCGATTTTTCATCGAGTGGTATTTGCCAATACCCACTAAGCAAATCTAAGTTGCTAAATACCGCATTATCCTTGCCTAAGGATTGCAATATGTTACTCAAGATAGGCATTGGGTACCTATCAGGGATTGTTTGATTATTTACGCGCCTGAAATCTATGACAGGGCGCCATCCACCATCCTTTTTCGGGACGAGGAGTAATGGGCTATTAAAGGGGGATTTTGAGTGTCTAATGACATTCTCATCTAACATACCCTGTACCATATCTTGCACTACAGCGCGCTGGCTATGAGGTAGTCTATAAGCTAGTACGTAAATAGGGTTGGTTCCTTCCTTTAACGCTATATGATGGGATGTTAAATCTGTCTGACCTAGCGTTTCCCCTGGCAAGGCTACTATTTCTGTAGTCGGCAAGCAGCTCTAACAGGCGTGTCTTGCCCTGAGGATGATCGATCACCTTAACATGTGGTGCTATTTGATCTATCCTGGCCAGTCGAGTCTGTTGGCAATTCGCAACAATACCTCGAATTAGGAATTTATTTGGTTGCACTTCGACATTGCTGTGATATCTAAAAAATCACACACATAACATCCTTTCTTTAATTTCTTGATAATGTGAAATTGCTCCCGCAATCCCGTAGACTTGTGTGTGTGTGTGTGTCCCACAGTCGACACAGCTGATTCCAAGGTCCGGTGATTGGGTCAATGTTCACAAAAATCCTGAGTACAGCAAACCGCCGCTAATTGTCACACAACGTCATCCACAACACCATACCTCAGAATGCAGAGACCATCTCTCAGACCGGATGTGTCATCATCACTAGGGTGGGTGCTGGTAACTGAGGGTTGTTCACGCCATACGAAAGAATTTTGTTGACAGGATGTTGATTGATGAGCAGTCACAACAACTGCAGTCACGTCCTGTCACACCCTGGGCAGTGAACGAATCATTTGCAGAAACTAATGTTCACTTTAGCTCACAGGATTTTTGCATTGGTGAATTCCTCATTCTGGTAATGGAGAGTACTCTTCAACATTGCAGGTACTATCTTCCAACTCTTGCTGCTGTAATCACGCTGGGAAGGTGTGTGGTTGAGGTCGAGAGATATCTCTGACGCATGATCCGCCTTCCTCTTAATAGGATTGGTAGACAACACCTTCGTCCAAGCGGTGAGCATAGGTTCAGAATGACTCATTGCTGTGTAGGAAACACCTTTAAACGTAACACTATTATTACGTGGATGAACATCTATCATGTTCTTTCGAAGAGTTGGTAGACCAAGTAACCCGTCAGCTGGCAAAATGAACTGCTGAACTATATAAAAGTCCGCGTAGAAGGGCGTACCACGTCTTGAGAATCTGAGTGGTAACGTCACCATTCCTTTGATGCTCAGCTGAGTACCTGAAACTCCTTCGAGCTCAGCGTTACTAGGCCTCCATTTGATTTTGCGGTGAGGGAATTTACGTTGTAACTCGTGATACGATGTCAAGGCCAATACATTAGCGCAAGCACCTGTGTCTATATCAAGAGCCAATCTGGTATTATCCACTCTCACCGGCACTGACAACACTTCCACTTTTCTAAGCGCCGCTATAGAAGTGTTGTAAGGAGGGGCGGGAATTGCCCTATCTATCCCTCTCCTTGCTGTAGTGTGCGCTGGTCTTCCCCCGATGACTTGTCCTGGGGACGTTTCTGCTTGCGCCTATACGACACCTCCGTTTCACTTAGGTCCACTCCCCTAGCTTTTATTAGTATATCGCACTCATGTGAACTATGAGATGTCGATTTGTGAAGAGCGCACCATTTGCGCGCTGTCTGGGTAGGAGGAGGAGGTGCTGCTTTTGCTACCTCTCTGTTTGACCTTGAGAATGGCTCTGCACCGGGTGTGGCTTTATTTGCACTATTACCTCGGAGCTGAAAACAACCTTCCATTACGTGGCCACGTTTATTACAATGTGCGCATCGTAACGATGTTTTCTGTTTATATGTTAGGCGGGGAGGAGCGATCGAAGCTAAGTGTGTCGCGTAAGGAGTCTGAGAGTGAGGCATCTGTGGCATCTGTGACGGCTGGCCCAGCTGTGACCTACCCCCAATAATCCCAATTAGCGTTCGCTTGAACTTTTCATAGTCAGGGCTTTGTAAACCAAACGCATTTAAACGACTGCCTGCATAGGAACCCTGCGTTATATGGGAACGTACATATGCTTTCTTATCTTCGTCAGTCGTTATGTGACTATAAAGCATCCTATCTTCACATGCACGAATAAAATGTGCGACCCTATAATCGTCTTGTCCCGTGAAATTTCGAACATTCGCCGCGCTGCATGATATTAATAACAGTATCAGCTGTAGGTGTGTTAGTAGGGTGTGAGGGTTAGAAGATGTCATTTTAGTGTTATTAAGCGAGTTAGTATTCTTACTCTTAACAGAAGGCTGGGTTAATAAGGTTGTTACCGATTTAGCAACAGACACACTATCACCTGTAACAGGGGTAACTGCTTTAGTATACTTTGGTGAGGTACTATAGTGATTACCAGACCGTAGGGTACGACGGTTTAAGTCGTCAAATGATTCGTCTATAACTTTCTCACTACTTCCTACCGACTCATTTAACTGTGTTCCATACTCAAAATCTATGTCAGTCTGGGCTTGATCATTGATGAGTTGGTTATCAGCAAATAGTTGCGCTAGGCGTTCGATTTCATCTACATTAGACATGGGAAACTTAGAAATTATCTATTAGCCCCCTTGGGTCAATGAATACTTAACAGTAAGTAGATCACTTGCCTCTCATTTACAAGACAAATGAATATTAATTGTAGTTAATTTTAAACTATCAATAAGAAGACAGACACTTACAAACTACTGTAAATTATAGGATTTCAATACATTAATCTTACATTCGACACTTTATCATTGAAATAATCCTATCCGACGAACCTATAGATGTGAAGATATCTCTCGAACGTGTTCATGTGTGTAAAACTATGTAATTTAAATACCTATTTATACAGAGTACGTCTGTATAGAAAATGTGTGATCCTTCAAGAGTTCTGAGTGGAGTGTGGGTGTTGCCTCTTCCTAGGATGCGTGCGCTGCTGCTGGTTTCCTTGGCAACGAGATGACGCTTCTGCTTTGGTGAGAGACGAGTCCACTTGATTTAGGTGAGTTCCTCCTCCGGCGATCAGAAAACAGATGATTGGTTATCACACTGGTCGTTCGCTGGCGAAAACTGCCGTGTGCCAATTCTTCACAGACCACGTATATATGGAGATCTGTATGATGACACCGGAATTCGTAAATCGCGCTGACGACACAACAATACTGCTCAGCTGCTAGTGAAATACCAATTGAATTCCAGGTTACGAAACTGTTGTTCAACACTGCAACACTGTAATGTCTAGGGAATGCTGAGTGGAGTCTATCTCAACCTGCTCAATCTGGATATGTACCAACAGGCTGTAATATTTGTATATTACGAATTCTGCACGTATTTGTATGTGACAGAGATAAGAAGCGCTCACTACATATCGTCTCAATACGGGATATAGTTTTAAACACTCGGATTATGTAACGCGTCACTGCTGTGTGGTTTCTTGTTTTTCACAAGACACAGACGGATGATACGACTACCAGTTTGAAGAATCCGTACACACCGCTTGCCACCTATATGAATCGGCTGCTTGTCCAATTAACCAGTCCGTTCACACATATTTATATTTGGGTTTTAAGTAACGAAACCCAAACGGTAGTTCCTTTGTTTTATTATAAAAGGTTGTAGATATAATTCCTGAGTATATATCAACCGTAAGTCTCACTGTCTAGGAGTGAATGAGAAAGGGACGGCGTTTATGTATGATAAACGTTAGGTCACGTCCTTACGATATGAGTGGAGGTGAGCTACTGAAGCTTAGGGGCATCGCAGTGCGTGCTTACAAAAATGCTGAGCTATGGGTCTCGCCCTCTTGGGTAAGTTGCCCGCTCACGTGTCAATCTCATGTCTTACTCATAGACAGTGGAAAGTTACAGGGTGGTGAATCTGAATATAATATCAGATGTATTGACCCATTTATATAATACGTTCTGTTGATGAGACAGGGGCCTATTACATAACCTAACCCAACCCAACCTAACCCAACCTAACCCAACCCAACCTAACCTAACCCCTATATATGTGTGAGATAAGGTTCTGATTCAAGAACAAGATGCACAAGTTCGAATCCAAATTGAGCTGTAGGGTTTGTTGACTAATTCGGGGCTTCACATTCATAAAACTCTCAAATGGGATACGACTAAACCCGAAGCCCCATCTTCCGTCGGTCGGTCGTTGGTGTCAGGTCAAAGTTCAGTTTGTAGTTCACCTCCTGTGATATGTGTCATTTATCGAAACGAAACATGAGGTCAACGTGAAAACAAAACCTCGAAGCAACACGTATAAACAGGGTCGAGTTTTCATCGGATTTTACGTCATGAAATTTTCCATCTTGAGAGAGAGAGAGAGAGAGAGAGAGAGAGAGAGAGAGAGAGAGAGATTGATTGATTGATTCCGATGCTGAAATTAACACTAAAATTTTATACTGTAAATGAGATAAATGCAGGTAAGGTTGGCGTATGGAATTATTGAAGGACGATCACAGAAATGTTTTACCTGTTTCCTGTGATGTAAGTCCAAAATGGTGTTAATTGTCATGGGTTTATACGTCCAAAATGTTCTTCATATCGTAGGGTTTTACATCCAAATATGCCATCCAAGTCCATATGTCCATTCATCCAGTTAGCTGTTTATCCATCCACCGATTCACAAACCTACCCATCTCTCATCCCATTCAGTCACCCATCTACCCATCTATCCTCCCATTCAGTCTCCCATCCATCCATCCATCCATCCATCCAACCATCCTTCCATCCATCACACGAGGAATAGAATGACCCACTTATAATGTTTCTCTTTCCAGCTGCACTAAGGATCAACCACCCAGAGTGGTATGGCTACCCTGAGTAAGTACACTCTGTATTCCTCCTTTACTCTATTGTGGGTGTAGGTGGTGGGTAGTGTGTGTTTGTGGGTGTAGAACGTGGATAGTAGGTTTGTTTGTGGGTGTAGGGCGTGGATAGTAGGTTTGTTTGTGGGTGTAGGGCGTGGATAGTAGGTTTGTTTGTGGGTGTAGGGCGTGGATAGTAGGTTTGTTTGTGGGTGTAGGGCGTGGATAGTAGGTTTGTTTGTGGGTGTAGGGCGGGGATAGTAGGTTTGTTTGTGGGTGTAGGGCGTGGATAGTAGGTTTGTTTGTGGGTGTGGGGCGTGGATAGTAGGTTTGTTTGTGGGTGTGGGGCGTGGATAGTAGGTTTGTTTATGGGTGTGGGGCGTGGATAGTAGGTTTGTTTGTAGGTGTAGGGCGTGGATAGTAGGTTTGTTTGT
>NW_024718293.1:0-9882 GCF_018991925.1 Homarus americanus | reverse complement strand
GGGCTTTGTTATACTCGAACAGGAGACTTTGTTATTCTCGATCTGGGGACTTTGTTATACTCGATCAGGGAACTTTGTTACAGTCGATCAGGGGACTTTGTTATACTCGTTCTTGAGTCTTTGTTATACTCCATTAGGGTCCTTTATTATACTCGATCAGGGGACTTAGTTATACTCGATCAGGGGACTTTGTTACACTCGATCAGGCGACTTTATTATTCTCGATCAGGGGACTTCGTTATACTCGATCAGGGGACTTTGTTTTACTCGATCAGAGGACTTTGTTATACTCGATCTTGGGACTTTGTTATACTCCATTAGGGTCCTTTGTTTTACTCAATCAGGGGACTTAGTTATACTCTATCTGGGGACTTTGTTTTACTCGATCAGAGGACTTTGTTATACTCGATCAGTGGACTATGTTATACTCGATGAGGGGACTTTGTTATACTCGACCAGGGCCCTTTGTTATACTCGATAAGGGGGCTTTGTTATACCCGGGATCAGGGACTTTAAGGCAGACCAGGGACTTTGTTATACTCGATTAGGGGGCTTTTTTATACTCGATCAAGGACTTTGTTATACTCGATCATGGGTGTTTGTTTTACTCGATCATGGAACTTTGTTATACTCGATTAGGGAACTTTGTTATACTCGATGAGGGGACTTTGTTATACTCGATCTTGGGACTTTGTTTTACTCCATTAGGGCCCTTTGTTATACTCAATCAGGGGACTTAGTTATACTCGATAAGGGGACTTTGTTATACTCGATTAGGGGGCGTTGTTATACTCGATCAGGGGACATTCTTATACTCGATCAGAAGACTTTGTTATACTCGATCTTGGGACTTTGTTATACTCCATTAGGGTCCTTTGTTAAACTCAATGAGGGGACTTAGTTATACTCGATTAGGGGACTTTGTTAGACTCGATCAGAGGACTTTGTTACACTAGATCAAAGGACTTTGGTATACTCGATGAGGGGGCTTTGTTTAACTCCATCAGGGACTTAGTTATACTCGATCAGGGGACTTTGCTATACTCGATTAGGGGACTTTGTTATACTCGATCTTGAGACGTTGTTATAGTCCATTAGGGTCCTTTATTATACTCGATCAGGGAACTTTGTTATACTCGATCCGGGGCTTTATTATACTCGATAAGGGACTTTGTTATACTCGACCAGGGGAGTTTGTTATACTCGATCAGGGAACTTTGTTATACTAGATCAGGGGACTTTGTTATACTCGATCCGGGGCTTTATTATACTCGGTAAGGGGACTTTGTTATACTCGATCAGGGGACTTTGTTATACTCGATGAGGGGACTATATTATATACTCGATCTTGGGACTTTGTTAAACTGGATCAGGGGCCTTTGTTATACTCCATTAGGGGCCTTTGTTATACTGGAACAGGAAACTTTGTTGTAATCGATCAAGGGACTTTGTTATGCTCGATCAGGGGGCTTTGTTATACTCGATCAGGAGACTTTGTATATACTCAACTAGGGACTTTGTTATATTCGGTCAGGGGCCTTTCTTATACTCGATCAGGGGGCTTTGTTAAACTCCATCAGAGGACTTTGTTATACTCGATCAGGGGACTTTGTTATACTCGATCAGGGGGCTTTGTTTTTCTCGATCAAGGGACTTTGTTATACTCGATCCGGGGACTTTGTTATACTTGATCAGGGGACTTTATTATACTCAATCAGGGGACTTTATTATAATCCATTAGGGGACTTTGTTATACTCGATCGGGGGATTTTGTTATACTCGACGAGGTGGCTTTGTTATACTCGATCAGAGGACTTTGTTACACTCGAACAGGGGACTTTGTTATACTCGATCATGGGACTTTGTTATACTCGATGAGGGGGCTTTGTTTTACTCGATCAGGGGACTTTGTTATACTCGATCAAAGGACTTTGTTATACTCGATCAGGGGACTTTGTCATACTCGATCAGGGGACTTTGTTATACTCGATCTTGAGACTTTGTTATACTCCATTAGGGTCCTTTATTATACTCGATCAGGGGACTTAGTTATACTCGGTCAGGGGTCTTTGTTATACTCGATCAGGGGACTTTGTTATACTCGATCAGGGGACTTTGTTTTAATCGATCAGAGGACTTTGTTATACTCGATCTTGGGACTTTGTTATACTCCATTAGGATCCTTTGTTATACTCAATCATGGGACTTAGTTATACTCGATGAGGGGACTTTTTTATACTCGATGAGGGGGCTTTGTTATACTCGATCAGGGGATTTGTTATACTCGATCAGGGGTGTTTGTTTTACTCGATCAGGGGACTTTGTTATACTCGATCAGGGGACTTTGTTTTACTCGATCAGGGGACTTTGTTATACACGACCAGGGGCCTTTGTTATACTCGATCAGGGGACTTTGTTATTCTTGATGAGGGGAATTTGTTATACTCGATCTTGGGACTTTGTTAAACTCGATCTTGGGACTTTGTTAAACTCGATCAGCGGACTTTGTTATACTCGATCAGAGGGCTTTGTTTAACTTGATCTTGGGACTTTGTTATACTCGATCAGGGGAATTTGTTATACTCGATCAGGGGACTTTATCATACTCGATCAGGCGACTTTGTTATACTCGATCTTGAGACTTTGTTATACTCCATTACGGTCCTTTATTATACTCGATCAGGGGACTTAGTTATACTCGATCAGGGGACTTTGTTATACTCGACCAGGGGACTTTGTTATACTCGATCAGGGGACTTGGTTTTAATCGATCAGAGGACTTTGTTATACTCGATCAGGGGACTTTGTTATACTCTAACAGGGGACTTTGTTATACTCGATCAGGGGACTTTGTTATACTCGATCAGGGTACTTTGTTAGACTCGATCAGGGGACTTTGATATACTCGATTAGGGGACTTTGCTATACTCGATGAGAGGACTTTGTTACACCAGATCAGGGGACTTTGTTATACTCGATCAGGGGACTTTGCTATACTCGATGATTGGGCTTTGTTTTACTCGAATAGGGACTTTGTTATACACGATCAGGGGACTTTGTTATACCTTGATGAGGGGGCTTTGTTTTACCTGATCAGGGTCTTGTTATACCGATCAGGGTACTTTTGTTATACTCGAGATCAGGGACTTTGGTTATACTCGATTAGGGGACTCTTGTTATACTCGATCTTGGAGATGCCGTTAGCAGAATCATTAGGTCCTTTTTATTATAATTTCGATGAGGGAACTTGTTATATTCGATCCGGGGGCTTTATTATACCGATAAGGAACTTTTATATATCGACCAGTGACTGTACATACTCGATCAGGGGACTTTGTTATACTAGATTAGGGGACTTTGTTATACTCGATCCGGGGCTTTATTATACTCGATTAGGGGACTTTGTTATACTCGTCGAGGGGGGCTTTGTTATACTCGATTAGGTGACTTTGTTATACTCGTTCAGAGGACTTTGTTACACTAGATCAGGGGACTTTGTTATACTCGATCAGGGGACTTTGTTTTACTCGATGAGGGGGCTTTATTTTACTCGATCAGGGGACTTTGTTATACTCGATCTGGGGACTTTGTTATACTCGATCAGGGAACTTTGTTACAGTCGATCAGGGGACTTTGTTATACTCGTTCTTGAGACTTTGTTATACTCCATTAGGGTCCTTTATTATAGTCGATCAGGGGACTTAGTTATACTCGATCAGGGGACTTTGTTATACTCGATCAGGCGACTTTGTTATACTCGATCAGGCGACTTCATTATACTCGATCTGGGGACTTTGTTTTACTCGATCAGAGGACTTTGTTATACTCGATCTTGGGACTTTGTTATACTCCATTAGGGTCCTTTATTTTACTCAATCAGGGGACTTAGTAATACTCTATCAGGGTACTTTGTTTTACTTGATCAGGGGACTTTGTTATACTCGATCAGTGGACTATGTTATACTCGATGAGGGGACTTTGTTATACTCGACCAGGGCCCTTTGTTATACTCGATCAGGGGGCTTTGTTATACTCGATCAGGGGACTTTGTTATACCCGGGATTAGGGGTGTTTTTATACTCGATCAAGGAATTGGTTATACTCTCATCAGGGGTGTTTGTTTACCTGATCATGGAATCCTTGTTATACTCCATTAGGGTCCTTTATTATACTCGATCAGAGGACTTAGTTATACTCGATCAGGGGACTTTGTTATACTCGATCTTGAAACTTTGTTATACTCCATTACGGTCCTTTATTATACTCGATCAGGGGACTTAGTTATACTCGATCAAGGGACTTTGTTATACTCGATCAGGGGACTTTGTTATACTCGATCAGGGGACTTTGTTTTAATCGATCAGAGGACTTTGTTATACTCGATCAGGGGACTTTGTTATACTCTAACAGGGGACTTTGTTATACTCGATCAGGAGACTTTGTTATTCTCGATCAGGGGACTTTGTTATACTCGATCAGGGGACTTTGTTATACTCGATTAGGGGACTTTGCTATTCTCGATCAGAGGACTTTGTTACACTAGATCAGGGGAC
Organism: Homarus americanus; assembly: GCF_018991925.1. Taxonomy (NCBI): domain Eukaryota; kingdom Metazoa; phylum Arthropoda; class Malacostraca; order Decapoda; family Nephropidae; genus Homarus; species Homarus americanus. The sequence goes on along the minus strand of NW_024718293.1, from coordinate 5,329 downwards.
TTTGTTATACTCGATCAGGGGACTTTGCTATACTCGATGATTGGGCTTTGTTTTACTCGATTAGGGGACTTTGTTATACTCGATGAGGGGATTTTGTTATACTCAATGAGGGGGCTTTGTTTTACTCGATCAGGGGACTTTGTTATATTCTTTTCGATCAGGGTACTATGTTATACTCGATCAGGGGACTTTGTTATACCTGATTAGGGACTCGTTATACTCGATCTTTGAGACGTTGTTATAGACCTCATTAGGGTCCTTATTATACCGGATCAGGGAACTCTTGTTATATTCGAACCGGGGCTTTATTATACTCGATAAGGAACTTTGTTATACTCGACCAGGGGACTGTGTTATACTCGATCAGGGACTTTGTTATACCAGATTAGGGACTCTTGTTTATACTCGATGAGGGGACTTTGTTATACTCGATCAGGGGACTTTGTTATACTCGTCGCCGGGGCTTTGTTATACTCGATTAGGGGACTTTGTTATACTCGTTCAGAGGACTTTGTTACATTAGATCAGGTGACTTTGTTATACTCGATCAGGGGACTTTGTTCTACTCGATCAGGGGACTTTGTTTTTCTCGATCAAGGGACTTTGTTATACTCGATCAGGGGACTTTGTTATACTCGATCTGGGGGACTTTGTTATACTTGATCAGGGAACTTTGTTACAGTCGATCAGGGGACTTTGTTATACTCGTTCTTGAGACTTTGTTATACTCCATTAGGCTCCTTTATAATACTCGATCAAGGGACTTAGTTATACTCGATCAGGGGACTTCGTTATACTCGACCAGGGGACTTTGTTTTACTCGATCAGAGGACTTTGTTATACTCGATCTTGGGACTTTGTTATACTCCATTAGGGTCCTTTGTTTTACTCAATCAGGGGACTTAGTTATACTCTATCAGGGGACTTTGTTTTACTCGATCAGGGGACTTTGTTATACTCGATCAGTGGACTATGTTATACTCGATGAGGGGGCTTTGTTATACTCGACCAGGGGCCTTTGCTATACTCGATGAGGGGGCTTTGTTATACTCGATTAGGGGACTTTGTTATGCTCGATCAGGGGACTTTGTGATACTCGATTAGGGGGCTTTTTTATACTCGATCAAGGACTTTGTTATACTCGATCAGGGGTGTTTGTTTTACTCGATCATGGAACTTTGTTATACTCGATCAGGGAACTTTGTTATACTCGATGAGGGGACTTTGTTATACTCGATCTTGGAACTTTGTTTAACTCCATTAGGGTCCTTTGTTATACTCAATCAGGGGACTTAGTTATACTCGATCAGGGGACTTTGTTATATTCGATTAGGGGGCTTTGTTATACTCGATCAGGGGACTTTGTTATACTCCATTAGGGTCCTTTGTTAAACTCAATGAAAGGACTTAGTTATGCTCGATTAGGGGACTTTGTTAGACTCGATCAGAGACTTTGTTACACTAGATCAGGGGACTTTGTTATACTCGATGAGGGGGCTTTGTTTAACTCGATCAGGGACTTAGTTATACTCGATCAGGGGACTTTGTTATACTCGATTAGGTGACTTTGTTATACTCGATCTTGAGACGTTGTTATAGTCCATTAGGGTCCTTTATTATACTCGATCAGGGAACTTTGTTATACTCGATTCGGGGCTTTATTATACTCGATAAGGGACTTTGTTATACTCGACCAGGGGAGTTTGTTATACTCGATCAGGGGACTTTGTTATACTAGATTAGGGGACTTTGTTATACTCGATCCGGGGCTTTATTATACTCGGTAAGGGGACTTTGTTATACTCGATCAGGGGACTTTGTTATACTCGATGAGGGGACTATGTTATACTCGATCTTGGGACTTTGTTAAACTGGATCAGGGGCCTTTGTTATACTCCATTAGGGGCCTTTGTTATACTGGATCAGGGGACTTTGTTGTAATCGATCAGGGGACTTTGTTATGCTCGATCAGGGGACTCTTTTGTTATACCTTCGATCAGAGACTTTTGTATATACCTCAACTAGGACTTTGTTATATTTGGTCAGGGGCCCTTCTTATACTCGATCAGGGGGCTTTGTTAAACTCGATCAGGGGTCTTTGTTATACTCGATCAGGGGGCTTTGTTATACTCGATTAGGGGACTTTGTTATACTCGATCAAGGGGCTTTGTTTTTCTCGATCAAGGGACTTTGTTATACTCGATCAGCGGACTTTGTTATACTCGATCAGGGGACTTTATTATACTCAATCATCGGACTTTATTATAATCGATTAGGGGACTTTGTTATACTCGATCAGGGGACTTTGTTATACTCGATGAGGTGGCTTTGTTATACTCGATCAGAGGACTTTTGTTATACCTGAACAAGATACTTTATTATACTCTCGATCAGGGGACTTTTATATACCTGATCAGGGGACTTTGTTATACTCGATCAGAGAACTTTGTTATGCTCGATCAGGGGACTTTGTCATATTCGATCAGGGGACTTTGTTATACTCGATCTTGAGACTTTGTTATACTCCATTAGGGTCCTTTATTATACTCGATCAGGGGACTTAGTTATACTTGGTCAGGGGACTTTGTTATACTCGATCAGGGGACTTTGTTATACTCGATCAGGGGACTTTGTTTTAATCGATCAGAGGACTTTGTTATACTCGATCTTGGGACTTTGTTATACTCCATTAGGGTCCTTTGTTATACTCAATCATGGGACTTAGTTATACTCGATGAGGGGACTTTTTTATACTCGATGAGGGGGCTTTGTTATACTCGATCAGGGGACTTTGTTATACTCGATCAGGGGTGTTTGTTTTTTTCGATCAGGGGACTTTGTTATACTCGATCAGGGGACTTTGTTTTACTCGATCAGGGGACTTTGTTATACACGACCAGGGGCCTTTGTTATACTCGATCAGGGGACTTTGTTATTCTCGATGAGGGGAATTTGTTATACTCGATCTTGGGACTTTTTTAAACTCGATCTTGGGACTTTGTTAAACTCGATCAGCGGACTTTGTTATACTCGATCAGAGGGCTTTGATTAACTTGATCTTGGGACTTTGTTATACTCGATCAGGGGACTTTGTTATACTCGATCAGGGGACTTTATCATACTCGATCAGGGGACTTTGTTATACTCGATCTTGAGACTTTGTTTTACTCCATTACGGTCCTTTATTATACTCGATCAGGGGACTTAGTTATACTCGATCAGGGGACTTTGTTATACTCGACCAGGGGTCTTTGTTATGTTCGATCAGGGGACTTTGTTTTAATCGATCAGAGGACTTTGTTATACTCGATAAGGGGACTTTGTTATACTCTAACAGGGGACTTTGTTATACTCGATCAGGGGACTTTGTTATACTCGATCAGGGTACTTTGTTATACTCGATCAGGGGACTTTGTTATACTCGATTAGGGGACTTTGCGATACTCGATCAGTGGACTTTGTTACACTAGATCAGAGGACTTTGTTATACTCGATCAGGGGACTTTGCTATACTCGATGATAGGGCTTTGTTTCACTCGATTAGGGGACTTTGTTATACTCGATCAGGGGACTTTGTTATACTCGATGAGGGGGCTTTGTTTTACTCGATCAGGGGACTTTGTTATACTTCCGATCAGGTACTTTTTATACTCGATCAGGGGACTTTTGTTATACCTTCGTCGTCGAGGGGGCTTTGTTATACTCGATTAGGGGACATTGTTATACTCGATCAGAGGACTTTGTTACACTAGATCAGGGGACTTTATTATGCTCGATCAGGGGACTTAGTTATATTCGATCAGGGGACTTTGTTATACTCGATCAGGGGACTTTGTTCTACTCAATCAGGGGACTTTGTTTTTCTCGATCAAGGGACTTTGTTATACTCGATCAGGGGACTTTGTTATACTCGAACAGGGACTTTGTTATACTCGATCATGGGACTTTGTTATACTCGATCAGGACTTTATACCCGATCAGGGGACTTTAAGTTATACTCTGCCGAGGGGGGGCTTTGTTATACCCGATTAGGGACTTTTGTTATACTCCGATCAGGGGACTTTTGTTATACTCGGGATCAGGGACTTGTTGAGTACTCGATCAGGGGACTTTGTCATACTCGATCAGGAGACTTTGTTATACTCTGATCTTGAGACTTTGTTATACCTCCATTAGAGTCCTTTATTATACTCGATTAGGGACTTAGTTGTTTTGGTCAGGGGATTCTGCTATACTCGGTCAGGGGACTTTGTTATACTCGATCAGGGACTTGTTTAATCGATCAGAGTGACTTTGTTATACTCGATCTTGGGACTTTGTTATACTCCATTAGGTCCTTGTTATACTCAATCATGGACTTAGTTATACCGATGAGGACTTTTTTTTATACTGATGAGGGGGGCTGCTATACTCGATCAGGGACTTTTGTTATACTCGATCAGGGGTGTTTGTTTTACTCGATCAGGGGACTTTGTTATACTCGATCAGGGGACTTTGTTTTACTCGATCAGGGGACTTTGTTATACACGACCAGGGGCCTTTGTAATACTCGATCAGGGGATTTTGTTATTCTTGATGAGGGGAATTTGTTATACTCGATCTTGGGACTTTGTTAAACTCGATCTTGGGACTTTGTTAAACTCGATTAGCGGACTTTGTTATACTCGATCAGAGGGCTTTGATTAACTTGATCTTGGGACTTTGTTATACTCGATCAGGGGACTTTGTTATACTCGATCAGGGGACTTTATCATACTCGATCAGGGGACTTTGTTATACTCGATTTTGAGACTTTGTTATACTCCATTACGGTCCTTTATTATACTCGATCAGGGACTTAGTTATACTCGATCAGGGGACTTTGTTATACTCGATCTTGAGACTTTGTTATACTCCATTACGGTCCTTTATTATACTCGATTAGGGGACTTAGTTATAGTCGATCAGGGGACTTTGTTATACTCGACCAGGGGACTTTGTTATACTCGATCAGGGGACTTTGTTTTAATCGATCAGAGAACTTTGTTTTAATCGATGAGAGGACTTTATTATACTCGATCAGGGGACTTTGTTATACTCTAACAGGGGACTTTGTTATACTCGATCAGGGGACTTTGTTATACTCGATTAGGGGACTTTGCTATACTCGATTAGAGGACTTTGTTACACTAGATCAGGGGACTTTGTTATACTCGATCAGGGAACTTTGCTATACTCGATGATTGGGCTTTGTTTTACTCGATTAGGGGACTTTGTTATACTCGATCAGGGGACTTTGTTATACTCGATGAGGGGGCTTTGTTTTACTCGATCAGGGGACTTTGTTATA
>NW_024718292.1:0-17943 GCF_018991925.1 Homarus americanus | reverse complement strand
CTCCCCTGCCCTTCCTCCCCGCCCTCCTCCTCCCGCCCTTTCTCCTCCCGCCTCCCTCCTCCCCGCCTCCTCCTCCCGCCCCTCCTCCTCCCTCCTCCTCCCCTGCCTTCCTCCCCCCGCTCCTCCTCCCCGCCCTCCTCCCATCCCCCACCTCTACCGACGCTCACGAACTTATACTCTCGGGGTTTTCCTCCAAAGTTCCTTCTATTCCTTCTCCTGACGTAGTGACCGTAGTTCTGGTCGGTCTCCTCCCTATCTCCACAAGTCCCGGAGTTCCACGTAGAGAACATTCCATCGGCAAATCATTGTTTACAATAATACAAACTTTTTGCTCTAACTCAATCAGTATTGTTGAGTATTTATCATTACGTGAAGTAAATCATATTATAAATTAGCTATTATCTTGTCAAGTGAGATGTTGAGCTGATAGTTATATTTTCCAAGAGTATATCATTAATGCTATATAATATACAGTTCATATGATACATTTAGTCGATAAGAAGAATAAAAGTTAGTTATCAATAGACTGTTCTGTACATCAGTGATTGTAATGGAATATAAGTATTAGATATATATTGTCGATGTAATATTCTAGACCATTGTGTATTGTTACGAGTTGGGGATTTAGAATATAGTTATACGTCTACCCAGATCCCAACAGGTAACAAAAAAAAAAAAAAACAAAGACAATCGGACTATAAAAGGGTAGACAAAGGATGCGAGTTTTCGTTGTATATAATAGAGTACCATAAATCCCTTAACAAAATATTCTGCTTATAAATTACCCTTAACCAAACTTAACCTAAACATTAACAGTATATACATATTAATAAACATAAAACAATCTCGAAGCAAGTGGACGTGGGGGAGTTAATACAGGATAATAGTACTTAAGTGAGGAGCTGAGATGGCTGACGAGTAAGGCTGAGTATTGTAGAAGACGGTAGGTAGTCACTGCACGTAGGTTTAGAGGATAGATGATCCTGTGGTCACTTCCCAGAGCCAAGTGCCCTCTCCTCGAATTGGAGCTGACAAAGAAGACTGAGGAGGTGACGCAACCCAGGATATGGAGAAGGGAAACCTCGGAGTGGTAACTAAGACGAGTCATACACGTGTCTCGTCCCTAGATGGCGTTGCTCGTGGTGGTGGGTAGGTAGATCAGGACAATAGATGGCGTGGTTCGTAGTGCGGGGTGGAGGGGTTCGTAACAGTATTATGAATATCACCCGTGAGTGGGCGGCCCGTAGCAGCCTTGCCAATACAGGCGGACTAGGTTCTTTTTATTTGTTAATCATGCTTCGACGGTATGCAGTCATTTCACCGTTATTGTATAAGTAGCATAATGTATAATATACTGTATATACCAACAATATCTATTTCCATGAAACTGTTCTTGCCAAATCATTTTAGCGACGAATTAGATAACTGTCTTTTGGTTACAATTATTTTCAATAAAAAAAATAAGTTTTTATTTTTAATTCAGCCTTATCAACAGTGAAAATAATAGATAGTAATATGAGAAAAAACGTGTTAATAGTATCTTGACATGTAACAGTAATATAGAGCATAAGGTAGGGGCAGTAAAGACGCGCATGTAAAATTAGAACTCTTAGGTAGTAGTGTTATTTGAAGAAAAATAATTTTAGTTTTCATTTACATTTAATATTATTCTTTCATCACAATTATGCATTTAGATATGTGTTCGTCGAGAGAAGTATACAAGTTATAACAGTTCTCCCTGTAAAACTCTTAAGTCGCCCGTGAACATTTTCTCTGTACCAACGAAATATTGCTAGTAGGTTTGGAGTAACTATATTTGCAATTTGATGGAAAAGTAATTAAAATGCAATATTTTATGGCGAAGAGGATGAAAGTGACTTATCCAATAAAGTACTTGTAATTATGAGGACATGTAATTGAAAATGAAAGTGTCTTTAGGTTATTAACTGTATACCAGATCTTCAAACGTGGGGTAGAGATTTTGTACTGTATACACCATTTTATGATTCTGTCCCGTCGTCTACCGTTTAAAATTAATACCCACTGAGCTCAGGTTGCTGCTACCACTACAATAACATTAGTGGGAAATCGTTGATCGATTCAAGATTTAAGGTAAAGCGAAGATATGATTGTTGGCGATGGATCTGCCATGATTAAAGCTTTTGGTGTATCCTTATAGAGTTTTCACATGTTTGGGGATCAGTCAGGTGAAATTCAGTGCTCAGTTTGCTGACTCTGATGTAACTTGACGAAGATATACGTACGGAAGATGTTCTTTTTCCCTTCCTCAAAGAATGGGTTGCTTTGCACACACCTAACAACTCTCTTAGGTAAAGGATAGACTCACCCACCCTGAAATTAAAACCTCACTCCTAGCATCCACGTTCAAGAAAGCTCTTTCCTTTGTGAGCTTTTTCAGTGTTGTTATCACGGAGCTTTAAATTTAGTTCCGAAATGAGTTTTGTTGGCTGGGGTTGGTGGCGCAACCTTGTAATCCGGCGACTCGGAGGCCTGGGCCAGGGACGGCTTGAGGTGAGGATCACTGGTGCGGGACTCCCCATGTTGAGTGGGTGTCCGCACTAAGCTCGGCATCAATATGGCCACCCTTGGGTAGCTAAGGGCGTCCAGGTTGACTAAGGAGGTGTGAACCGGGCCAGGGGGGAAACCCAGCAGCCAAAAGCACCTGTGTCGAGCAGTAGTGGGATCGCGCCCGTGAGTGGGCGGCCCGTAGCAGCCTTGCCAATACAGGCGGACTTGGTTCTTTTTATTTGTTAATCATGCTTCGACGGTATGCAGTCATTTCACCGTTATTGTATAAGTAGCATATTGTATAATATACTGTATATACCAACAATATCTATTTCCATGAAACTGTTTTTGCCAAATCATTTTTGCGACGAAGTAGATAACTGTCTTTTGGTTACAATTATTTTCAATAAAAAATAAGTTTTTATTTTAATTCAGCCTTATCAACAGTGAAAATAATGGATAGTAATATGGGAAAAAACGTGTAAATAGTATCTTGACATATACAGTAATATAGAGCATAAGGTAGGGGCAGTAAAGACACGCATGTAAAATTACAACTCTTAGGCAGTAGTGTTATTTGAAGAAAAATAATTTTAGTTTTCATTTACATTTAATATTATTCTTTCATCACAATTATACATTTAGATATGTGTTCGTCGAGAGAAGTATACAAGTTGTAACAGTTCTCCCTGTAAAACTCTTAAGTCGCCCGTGAACATTTTCTCTGTACCAACGAAATATTGCTAGTAGGTTTGGAGTAACTGTATTTGCAATTTGATGGAAAAGTAATTAACATACAATATTTTATAGCGAAGAGGATGAAAGTGACTTATCCAATAAAGTACTTGTAATTATGAGGACATGTAATTGAAAGTGAAAGTGTCATTAGGTTATTAACTGTATATCAGATCTTCAAACGTGAGGTAGAGATTTATGTACTGTATACACCATTTTATGATTCTGTCCCATCGTCTACCATTCAAAATTAATACCCACTGAGTTCAGGTTGCTGCTACCACTACAATAACATCTGTGGGAAATCGTTGATCGATTCAAGATTTAAGGTAAAGCGAAGATATGATTGTTGGCGATGGATTTTCCATAATTAAAGCTTTTGGTGTATCCTTATAGAGTTTTCACATGTTTGGGGATCAGTCAGGTGAAATTCAGTGCCCAGTTTGCTGACTCTGATGTAACTTGACGAAGATATACGTACGGAAGATGTTCTTTTTTCCCTTCCTCAAAGAATGGGTTGCTTTGCACACACCTAACAACCCTCTTAGGTAAAGGATAGACTCACCCACCCTGAAATTAAAACCTCACTCCTAGCATCCACGTTCAAGAAAGCTCTTTCCTTTGTGAGCTTTTTCAGTGTTGTTATCACGGAGCTTTAAATTTAATTCCGAAATGAGTTTTGTTGGCTGGGGTTGGTGGCGCAACCTTGTAATCCGGCGACTCGGAGGCCTGGGCCAGGGACGGCTTGAGGTGAGGATCACTGGTGCGGGACTCCCCATGTTGAGTGGGTGTCCGCACTAAGCTCGGCATCAATATGGCCACCCTTGGGTAGCTAAGGGCGTCCAGGTTGACTAAGGAGGTGTGAACCGGGCCAGGGGGGAAACCCAGCAGCCAAAAGCACCTGTGTCGAGCAGTAGTGGGATCGCGCCCGTGAGTGGGCGGCCCGTAGCACTCCCCAACCACCCAGCTCTAAATGGGTACCTAACTTTACATTTGGGAAAGTGAAGGCGGGAGAGTTCAGTGCCAGCCACGGTGTCTCCTTGAATACCACAGGCTTAGTTTAGAGTGTGTTGTATGCACAATGTCCCTAGAAAGCAGTCATGATTATAAGAACCAATTTCGTCTTTCACTGCTTTTGAAGGCTATTGACTTAAGGGGAGGGGGGGGGGAGTGAAAGGCGTGGCCTAGTAGGGCGGACAGGTGTAACGCTTGTCATTAATTAATAAAGAGCTTGTAAGCTGGTAAGATTAATTCGTCGAGGAATACGTCTCCTTTGTGAGTCAGCTTATTCACAACTTGATAACTCGGTTAAGCGCGATGTTTCCAGAAGTTGCTAACCATGTTAACAAGTTTAGCAAAGACGGTGACTATCGTGAGTGACTTTGGCTCCTCCTCGATAACAAAAGTCAACTTGTTATCTCAGCGTTCACGTAGAGCGGGGAATCATTAGTTTAGGCATAGCGGGTGTTTCGCATAGTGTATGTGTCTTAATATAGGCATAGTTTATGTGAGTATATGTTTGTTAGCATAGCATGTGTGTCTCAGTGTTGACATGCCGAGTATATCTCAGTTTTGGCATAGCGTGTGTAGTGCATTCCAGAGGCAGGCGAAGATTTACATCCTCAACTGACTGGGTTTCGTGTGTATTCCAGTACAACAACGAGCATTGCCCAGCGTGCTTGTTCAGTTTACCTTCATCGCTCTTTAATAAGTGGGAACAACACAAGAGGCGGTTTTCTGTACAGTCTTACAACACCAGTGACGATCAATCCTGTGTCGTCCAGGGCAGAGTTGGATCCTGACATCAATTATACAGACATTTCACTCCACCAATTCTATTTATCTCATTCCACTCTTAGGTAAGGTGGATCAAAGGGTATAGAAACCTAGAAGGGGGAAATAACATTGGTGGAAAGCTAGAGTGGAAACCGACAGGAAAATACCTCCCCCTCCCCACAAAAATATTTAACACACGGGTAGAAAAATCAACACACATTGTATATATCCTGACTTTACACATGTAGTATACCAAGTGAATCTATAACACCCACGGAGATTCACAACACTTCAAACTAAACTATCTTACAAAGCCTAACGTGTCCTTAATTAGATCAGGTTGGGTATAGTGATTCTATTTCATCAGGTGAGGGCTGGGAAGCCTTGTGTTCTCCCGTTAAAGGACTAGCTTGTTACCTATGCCTCTAAACCTTTTTTAAAGCACAATTATGATTAGATTAGGTTAGGTTAGGTTAGGATAGGATAGGTTAAGTTAGATTGGGTGAAGTATGGTTAATCCGTGAATTAAAACAAAATTTTTTATCTTCGTTTCGTTAATCTGACAATTTATTTTCGTGGGAGTATCAACAGCAAGAAGCACCAGGGTTGTATGCAGACTGATTGCAGAGATGGGGGCCACAAGCATAATGAATTAACGAGCTTCAAACACTAAACAACCTTGAATGACAGACCACAAACGACACAATCTCTTCCCCTGATAACACTAATTACTAAAAAAAAATATACCAGATTAAACTCTTCTTATACACAGGAAGAGCCAAGAGTGTTTAAAGGAAGTTAGTTTGATTTTTTATAATATCAGTAAAATCGATTCTAACATTACAAAGTTGTTTATCCGTCAAAGACTTTTTATGCATTTTATAATTTTATATTTATTCCCCGATATCCTGAGTATGTCCATTCGTGTGTTCGGTTCCGTGTATGATCATGTGTTATTGTGTTCGTGTGTCGTCCGTAGGTTCGTGTGTTCATCTTTCTAGGAAGGAAGTTTAACCCTGACAGCTTGAATAAAGGACCCTGGCAAAACTTTGTACCTGACATGACCCAACCTAACCTAAACACAATTTAAACTAAACTGAACAGGACTAAACCATGCTGCTATCTATCTAAATTTTGTCAAGCTCAAATAATCCTTGTCACCACTGTCATACACCCATCAACCCACAGTCATACACCCACCAACCCACAGTCATACACCCACCAACCCACAGTCATACACCCATCAACCCAGTCATACACCCATCAACCCACAGTCATACACCCACCAACCCACAGTCATACACCCACCAACCCACAGTCATACACCCACCAACCCACAGTCATACACCCACCAACCCGCAGTCATACACCCACCAACCCGCAGTCATACACCCAACAACCCACAGTCATACACCCACCAACCCACAGTCATACACCCACCAACCCACAGTCATCAGTCCACCCATCAACCCACAGTCACCCACCAACCCACAGTCATACACCCATCAACCCACAGTCATACACCCACCAACCCACAGTCATACACCCATCAACCCACAGTCATACACCCACCAACCCACAGTCATACACCCACCAACCCACAGTCATACACCCACCAACCCACAGTCATACACCCACCAACCCACAGTCATACACCCATCAACCATACACCCATCAACCCACAGTCATACACCCACCAACCCACAGTCATACACCCACCAACCACAGTCATATCAACCCCCAATCAACCCACAGTCATACACCCATCAACCCACAGTCATACACCCATCAACCCACAGTCATACACCCATCAACCCACAGTCATACACCCACCAACCCACAGTCATACACCCACCAACCCACAGTCATACATCCATCAACCCACAGTCATACACCCACCAACCCACAGTCATACAGCCACGGTAACACGTTGCAGTTACAGTCCAAACTCCTTGTACACTTGAGGGCGGTTGACAACATGTGAACGCTGCTTGCATTATAAAGTGTCAGAATAAAAAACTATAAAAAAAAACTCCGATACTAAGAAAAAACTAAGTAAATTAATGTTAAAATATCAATCTACCTTACCTACATCACCTCCTTAAGTAGATGGTATATTATCCAGCATGTCCAGGGAATATTGTCTAAAATAATACAGTATAATTGGTTATTTTACTTCAATTATGACCTTGTGTGATAATAGGACATAGTACCATAATAAACCTTTTCTCAAACTGTTAAATAACTCAACAAAAATAATAATAATCCATTCTAAACAACGGATTATCAGACGTAGATGTCATAATTCAGCTCATCATTATTATCCATACACTCTCGTGTATAAATTCCACCGTCAAAATTTGTATTGTCGGAAGAAGTTTTACTGTCTGAATGTCTGTCTAATTCTACAAAAACTCTCCGTTAGTATCCGTCTATTTCCTCTGTTACCTCATCACTTAAGAGTATTACAAAATGTTACCACTTACTGTAACACCTGATGTGCATACTCATATTTATAATCCTGTGTATTTTGTAACTGAAAGAAAATACAGGTACAGGAATATTTAGTTACTCTTGCGGTATACAAAATCATACATCTATCTATCTATCTATCTACTGTATCTATCAGTTGACCTCTGACCCAGCTTGGAGAAGGTCGTGCCTGAAAGTGCTCCCGTTAGAAACCAAGGAAAATGGCCGCCTTGGATCGTTGTGTCGTGGGGGAAGAGGAGGGGAGTGTGGGGAAAGACGACCTCCTTGCCACTCTGTTAAGGCAGCTGGGGCAGTTGAGGAGTGAGGTTGACACTCTAAAGGGGGAAAATGAAGCCCTCAGGACGGAACTCCTTCAGGTAGGTGTCCTGCCTAGCAGGACACCTGCGAAGGAGGAGCAGGCGTGGAGAGTGGTTGTCTCCAAGGGGACTAGGGTCAGGCTCAGGAAAGCTGACCAGGGTGTGGAGTGTAGTAACCCTTACCAGGTGCTGCAGGAAGCTGGCGAGGAAGAGAAGAGGCAGGACTGTATGGATCAAGGAGAGGAAAGGGCAGTTGTACAAACCCTGCCCACAGGTAAGGTCGTGGTAGTTGGGGACAGCCAGGTGAGGTTTGTAGATAGGGCTTTTTGTGCGAGAGATAGGAAACGTAGGACTAGGGTGTGTTTTCCTGGGGCTGGGATAGGGCATGTAGCCGAGAGGTTAGACAGGGTTTTGTCAGGGGAGGGTACCAATCCAGTAGTGTGTCTTAGTGTGGGAGGAAACGACATAGGTAAGGTTAGGAGTGAGGAACTTTTCAAGAGGTATAGGGAGGCGCTGGGGAAGATTAGAGATAGGGGAGGGATCCCGATAGTATGTGGTGTCTTGCCTAGAAGAGGGGTTGGTCGTGAATGGCTGTCCAGGGCAATTGCTATAAATTGCCGACTGGAAAAACATTGTGCAAACAATGGTTGGGCATTCATTGATAACTGGCAACGATTCTATGGCAACGACTACCTGTACTGTCGCGACGGAGCACACTTGTCTCGTGAGGGGGTAAAGACGTTGTCTGCATCCCCGGAGCGTGAAATTGTCACTCCGAAGGGGGGGGGGGTTTTCGCCAGTAGAGAGGGGTCGGGGAAAGTGGGAGTCAAAAAATAAGCAGGTCCTGGGAAGTAAAATTAGTTGCTCAGGACAAGGGGTAAAACAGGACCAGGGAAGGGTAGGTTTAAATGTATACTATACAAACAGTAGGAGCGTTAGAAATAAAATAGACTTGCTGAGAGCGGTTGTATATACCGAGAATGTAGACGTCATAGCTATCACCGAAACTTGGATGAATCTGACGAGCAAAATTTTTTTATCAGAGTACCACATAGAAGGGTACAACCTTTTTCACAAGGACAGGGAAGGTAGGAAGGGGGTAGGGGTCGCACTCTTCGTCAAGGATACATTAAAATGTTGTATTCATAATTCAATAAAGGGTGAAATAGGAACCGAATCTGTGTGGGTAGAAATCACGGAAGGAAGAGAAAAACTAATTATGGGAGTAATTTACCGGCCCCCAAGTCTTGGCAAAGAAGCAGCTCAGCCCATATGGCAGGAAATGAGTAGGGCAGCAAAATACAACAACCTATGCATTATGGGGGATTTCAACTTCAGAAATATTGTCTGGGACAACATTGTAGGCGACTATGAATCTGAAGACTTCCTAGACACAGTACAGGACAATTTTGTGAAACAACTAATTACAGAACCTACTAGAGGTGACAATATATTAGACCTAGAATTAACAAATAAAGAAAATATTATCAGAGATATCACAGTAGGGGAAGAACTAGGTAACAGTGATCACAGAGAAATCAGGTTCACCCTAAATTGGGAAACGAAAGACAATGACAATATGGTCAGAGTCCCAAACTTTCGGTTGGCGGATTATCAGGGGTTAAGAAGGTACCTAGGTGAGGTCACCTGGGAACAGTCACGTCAGTTCCCAGTAGGAAGGGGTGAGGTCATAGATGACACAACAATTGATCATGACTATAATATATTCACTAGTATACTACATAAAGCACAAGAACAAAATATACCATACAGAAAAATTAGGTCAAATAAGAATGAGCCAAGGTGGATGACCAGAAAACTTAAACATGACATAGGAATAAAGAAAGGAATATATAAGAAATTAAAGGGAGGGGAGGAGCAGCTCAGAAACAGGTATAATGAACTATCTAGGAATGTTAAGAAAAATGTAAGGAAAGCAAAGAGAGACTATGAAATCAAAATAGCAAGAGAATCCAAGGCGAATCCCAAGGGATTTTTCCAGGTATATAGGACAAAGATCAAGGACAAAGTTGGGCCTTTAAAGTCAGGGAGGGGAGAATTGATAAATGGCAGTGAAGAAATAAGCAAAGCATTGAACAGCTACTTCTTATCAGTTTTCACAAAAGAAATTTGAGATGAAATTCCAGAGGTGGAACTGATATTTAAGGGAAAGGAAGAAGAGAAATTAAAGAATATCACTATCAGAAAAGAGGATGTTCTTAAGAAGATAAATAAACTAAAGAAAACAAAATCCCCAGGGCAGGATGAAATTTTCCCTCGAGTCTTTAAAGAGTGTAGGGAACAGATTAGCGGACCCCTCGTAAACTTATTTACAAAATCATTAGACACTGAAGTTGTGCCAGACTTGTGGAAACAGGCAAATGTAGTACCCATATTCAAAAAGGGAGACAGAGCATCAGCGTCAAGTTACCGGCCGATCAGTTTGACGTCAGTAGTGGGGAAATTTCTTGAATCAATTATAGCAGATAGCATCCGATCTCATCTAGAGAAAAGCAAATTAATCTACGACTCTCAACATGGGTTTACAAAGGGAAAATCTTGTCTAACAAATCTGCTAACGTTTTTTAGGAAAGTCTTCGAGGTAGTAGATAATGACGAAAATTACGATGTTATTTATTTAGACTTTAGCAAAGCATTTGACAGAGTACCGCATCAGAGGCTTCTAAGAAAAATTAAGGCTCATGGTATCGAGGGGAAAGTTTTAAATTGGATAAAATCATGGCTCACCGATAGAACGCAGAGGGTCAGCGTAGATGGTGTTAAATCTGAGTGGGGCCGTGTAACCAGTGGGAGTTCCCCAGGGGTCAGTACTAGGCCCACTCTTGTTCATAATCTACATGAACAATTTAGATACTGGGATCAGCAGTGACATAAGCAAGTTTGCGGATGACACCAAAATAGGGCGGCAAATTAATTCAGGGCAGGATGCAAATGCACTACAGGAGGATTTATCCCTCCTCCTAGTCACAGGCCTGGCATTTGACATTATTAGGGACCTGCCACACTTTGCCATAAACAGATAAAATGTACCGGGAACTTTCCCCCCACACACTCATCATTCTCTCACTTTATGTAACTTGACAGAACCTATGACCCTTCAGGCTTTTACGCCCTTAATGTACGAGTCATAAAGGCAAGTATGAACTTTTCATACTTCCCTGTTGGGCGCTGTAAACGCTTCTGCGCTTCACCTTGCACAGGATGTAAGGGGGTGCCCAATAAACTAGCCCCCTCGGGGGCAAATCTGAAATCTACAGGAGGATCTAAATAAACTGCAGGGGTGGTCTGAAAAATGGCAAATGAAATTCAACACCAGCAAGTGCAGCGTACTTAATATTGGAAGAACAAATACTTATATTGTATACAGCCTTAACAACATCAACCTAGAGAAGTCGACTTGTGAAAGAGACCTAGGGGTACTTGTAAGCCCGGACCTACGGCCTAGAAAACAGTGCGTTAATGTTCGAAATAAGGCAAACAGAGTATTGGGTTTTATATCTAGAAGTATAAGTAACAAGAGTGCAGAGGGCTTATTGCAACTATATCTTGCGCTAGTCAGGCCGCACCTCGATTATGCGGTTCAGTTCTGGTGCCCCTATTATAGAATGGATATAAATTCACTAGAGTCGGTGCAGCGAAGAATGACAAAAATGATTCCGGGACTTGGAAACCTTCCATATCAGGATAGGTTAAAGAAACTTAACTTGCATTCCCTAGAAAGACGAAGAGTGCGGGGAGATATAATAGAAGTATTTAAGTGGGTGAAAGGAATCAATAAAGGGGATATAGATAAGGTTCTTATAATATCCGAGCAGGATAGGACTCGGAGCAACGGATTCAAGTTGGATAAGTTTAGGTTCAGGAGGGAGATAGGAAGAAACTGGTTCACAAATAGGGTGGTGGACGAGTGGAACAAGCTTAGCAACTTTGTAGTAAGTGCGGGAACTCTGGAAAGTTTCAAAAGGAGGCTAGATAGATTCATGGATGATAGAGAGTGGTAGTAACTCTCGACAGGAGCTGCCATGCACAGGCCAACCGGCCTATTGCAGACTCCTTATTTTCTTATGTTCTTATCTATCTATCTATCTATCTATCTACTGTATTTATCTATTTATATCTATTTTATTAACTCACCTGTACCATTAATCATCAGTTTATTTATCTTAATCTTCTTCCCATTTTGGTATATTCCTCTTAACTATGTATGTATCTACACCCATAAACAAACCTACTATCCACGCCCTACACCCACAAACAAACCTACTATCCACGCCCTACACCCACAAACAAACCTACTAGCCACGCCCCACACCCACAAACAAACCTACTATCCACGCCCCACACCCACAAACAAACCTACTATCCACGCCCTACACCCACAAACAAACCTACTATCCACGCTCTACACCCACAAACAAACCTACTATCCACGGCCCACACCCACAAACAAACCTACTATCCACTCCCTACACCCACAAACAAACCTACTATTCACTCCCTACACCCACAAACAAACCTACTATCCACGGCCCACACCCACAAACAAACCTACTATCCACTCCCTACACCCACAAACAAACCTACTATCCACGGCCCACACCCACAAACAAACCTACTATCCACTCCCTACACCCACAAACAAACCTACTATCCACGTTCTACACCCACAAACAAACCTACTATCCACGCCCTACACCCACAAACAAACCTACTATCCACTCCCTACACCCACAAACAAACCTACTATCCACGCCCTACACCTACAAACAAACCTACTATCCACGCCCCACACCCACAAACAAACCTACTATCCACTCCCTACACCCACAAACAAACCTACTATCCACGCCCTACACCCACAAACAAACCTACTATCCACGTTCTACACCCACAAACACACACTACCCACCACCTACACCCACAATAGAGTACAGGAGGAATACAGAGTGTACTTACTCAGGGTAGCCATACCACTCTGGGTGGTTGATCCTTAGTGCAGCAGGAAAGAGAAAAATTATAAGTGGGTCATTCTATTCCTCGTGTGATGGATGGATGGATGGATGGATGGGAGACTGAATGGGAGGATAGATGGGTAGATGGGGGACTGAATGGGAGGAGAGATGGGTAGATGGATGACTAAATGGGAGGAGAGATGGGTAGGTGGGTGAATCGGTGGATGGATAAACAGCTAACTGGATGAATGGACATATGGACTTGGATGGCATATTTGGATGTAAGACCCTACGATATGAAGAACATTTGGACGTATAAACCCATGACAATTAACACCATTTTGGATTTACATCACAGGAAACAGGTAAAACATTTCTGTGATCGTTCTTCAATAATTCCATACGCCAACCTTACCTGCATTTATCTCGATTTCAGTATAAAATTTTAGTGTTAATTTCAGCATCGGAATCAATCAATCAATCAATCAATCAATCAATCTCTCTATCTCTCTCTCTCAAGATGGAAATTTCATGACGTAAAATCCGATGAAAACTCGACCCTGTTTATACGTGTTGCTTCGAGGTTTTGTTTTCACGTTAACCTCATGTTTCGTTTCGATAAATGACACATATCACAGGAGGTGAACTACAAACTGAACTTTGACCTGACACCGACGACCGACCGACGGAAGATGGGGCTTCGGGTTTAGTCGTATCCCATTTGAGAGTTTTATGAATGTGAAGCCCCGAATTAGTCAACAAACCCTACTGCTCAATTTGGATTCGAACTTGTGCATCTTGTTCTTGAATCAGAACCTTATCTCACACATATATAGGGGTTAGGTTAGGTTGGGTTGGGTTAGGTTGGGTTAGGTTGGGTTAGGTTAGGTTAGATTGGGTTAGGTTAGGTGAGCCGTGTCCATCACAACCAGACAATTATCCCCGTCCATCAGATCTTCCCTTTAACAAATCCTCAACATAAAAGACAAATTCACCTCCATGTGTTAAAATCTTACTACACTACATTACCGTCACCACTATACCAAACCTGTGTAATATTAACATACTAATACACTATAAAGACATCACCAAATCCATCAATAAACAGTACATCTTCCTTTACACTTGATTAGAAAGAAAACAAGAAAATATGCCCAGAATCTCAAATTCATTCACTAACATTACGAAAAATTACAAGAGTTAAGAGTCAAAGCAAGATATGTACTGTACGCAATGTTGATGTTATTTTGTTCGCCATCATTGTGTCCTAAAGTTAATCTGATTTGTGAAGTAAATCCTCGGACTTGGGAACAAATCATCATGTGTACCTTTGAGTATTAAGGTCTTGATCCATTTCCTTGATGTCTACCGTTTGGAACAGGTAACACCACCACAATTGTTTTAACCAAGACGAAAGCGGACGAAAAAAAAAGCTTCTACAAATATCAAGTATTAATTTTCTCTCTTTACAGGATCTAATACTCTTGGAAATGTGTTTAAATTAACCTGATTTGTTTTCATTTATTGTCGATCCTTTATAAGAGGACTTGTGGATCCCCCGAGCCTATCCGGCCATTTTGTTTAAATTTTTCGGTCGCTCTAAAATACCATTAAAACAATATTGAGTATAAACGTTTGGCTCAACTGATGATTTCAAACATGTCCCAACATTTTTTGCCTCAACTCCACATTCTGTAACTCATTTAGGTAGATGTCCCTCACTACACATACACTGGACTATGTGTAATGTTGCAGCTAATGTGTTATCAAGATATTGCACATTATAAGTTCATGTGTGGTCATTATTATATCAAACGGAGGAATTTTAAAGAGCTATTACACCACCTGTATCATTAGTTGTCGCCAGGTGAAGGAATATTTAGGTAGATTATATTTTATTTACTGTAATTAAAGTTTCATTACCTAAGACGTTCCACTATAAGAGTCTTTCAACCTCAGGTAAGGTCTTAAGACTTTCTACTCTAGGTCTTACACCCTGGAGTAGCTGTATCGTCCACATAGGTAATTACTCCACAAGGAACCACAAGTTACACCTTGATGTAATACTTCATTTACTGCCAAACTTTATCGGGAAATATTTTTTCACAAAGAATTTCAAGTTACAATTTCACATAATAAGTTACATTACAAACGTTCCTTCGGCTTACAGTTAAACTTTGCAATGTCAAGATATTTTTTTCACTGCAGAGGAAAGTATCCGTCATCATCATCACCACACACACACACACACACGCAAAGACAAAACTCCTGTATCCAGATTCTCAAAAGTTTATAAATTAAATTCTTCCCTAAAATTAAACAGACAATACATCTATTTGGTGGTTACAAGTTCCCCAAAGAATGCAGTGATGGGTAAGGAAACACTGTGTAACACTGAAGTCCGTTTATTATGGATGAGAGAAATACAAGTGGTGACTCGCGTGTGCCATGCACGGCTCACACAGTCAGACTGAGGCTGCCTTGCCATATGGCAGCCTCGGGGCAATGTTGCCACATAACGTGCAGTGTTGCCACGTGATGATATATATAAATGCTACTCGGCACAGTAGCTTATATACAGGGTTGCTACTCGGCACAGTAGCTTATATACAGGGTTGCTACTCGGCACAGTAGCTTATATACAGGGTTGCTACTCGGCACAGTCGCTTATATACATAACCTACATCTCCCTCCCCCCTCACGCTCATAGTCTTTGTCTTGAGCGGACTTCTTAGTCCTAAGTTGCTCCGAGCGTCGAGGTGCACTGTGGGGCGGATCCTCGTCAGGTGTAGGTGACTCGTCCTCGGTCAGGGGGCCAGCAGCAGGGGGTGGGACTGGCCGGAGGAAGCGGCGGTTCCTCCACCAGACACGGCTGCTCGGCATCCTGACCTTGTAGTCCCGCGACCGGCCGACGCCCATCACTATGCCCACCTTGTCCCAACGTGTCGTCGTCGGGTCCTGGACGCGGGCAAGGGCACCAATCTCCAGTGGCTGAAGAGGGCGGGCATGGTCGTCATACCGAGCCTTGGCGTCCTGGGCACGTGAAGCGGCGCGGCGGTCGCAGCTCTCGGCTCTGGTCTGCCACTCCTTTGCAAAGGCCTTGGCGTGTGCAGGAACGCAAGAGCGGAGAGGGTGACCATACAGGATCTGGGCAGGGGTGCGTCCTGTGTGGGTGGGAATATTACGTAACTCCAGGAGTCCTTTGTCAAACGCCTCACAGTCTATGTTGCCTGAAGGGGCCACCTGGAGGATGAGGTGCTTGACTGTCTTGACCGCAGCCTCAGCGTGGCCGTTTGACTGTGGGTTGTGGGGTGTTGACAGGATGTGGCGGACTCCCCAACGCTCCAGGAATCCTGTGAAGTCCCGGCTGGTGAACTGTGGCCCACCGTCCGTCCGCAGACGTACGGGGACGCCCAGGTCACGAAAGAGGTGCCGGAAGTGGCGAATGGTGGCCGCGGACGTCGTGTCCGAGCCACAGATTACCACCACAGGCCAGCCAGAGAGTCGGTCGGCGACAACTAGGAAATGTTTCCCAGCTGTGCTGAAGAAATCAGCCGACACGGACTCGAAGGGCCTGGTGGGTTCGTTGTCGCACAAGAGGGGCTCTTGCTGTTGACTGGGCTGCATGATCTAGCACGGCTCACAGGCACGGACCGTATTGACGATATCCACGTCAATGCCGGGCCATTACACAGCCTGCCTTGTGCGGCGCTTGGTGGCCTCTGCTCCACGATGGCTGTCGTGTAAGCGGGTCAGAACGCAACGACGGAGAGCTGCAGGACGAGGTCCCCATCTGCGTAGAGGTCCTCACGTATCTTCCAATACGGGCGTAGGGTGTTGTGGAGGTCAAAACGGTCGCGAGGGAACCCAGTCCTCACACTCTCCAAGAGCTGAGTGTAGGAGGGGTCGTCGCGTGCCGCGGTCCGTAGGTCCTCAAGGGCCAGATCGCTGTCGGGTGGCGACACTGAGGCCTGGGTGCTGGCGAGGGACTGTACAGCCTGCAAGGTGACGATGTTGCTGACGGAGAAACCGGCCTCAGTGCTGGGCATCTCGTCTTCAGGTGTAGGGCGGCTGACTGGGGAGCGGGAGAGGGCATCCGGGATGCACAACTCCTTACCTGCGCGCCAAGCCGCGGTGAAGACGAAGGCCAAAATCTTATCCTTCAGGCGCTGGAGGCGGGGATTCTCGATGGCGTCCAGCGAATAGTGGTTAAGAATGGGGACCAAGGGCCTGTGGTCTGTGATGAGGTCGAAGTGCTGTAGGCCAATCAAGTAGAACTTGCACTTCGATAAGGTCCATACCACTGCCAGCAGCTCCAGCTCGATGGTAGCGTAGCGAGACTCAGCATCGGTGAGGAAGCGAGAGCCACACTGTACGAGCCGGTACTTTCCTCCACCGTGATCCTGGAGAAGGGCGTAACCAACCCCGTACAGGCGCGAGGCGCCTGTCTGGAGGACGGTGGGGAGCGCTGGGTCGAAAGTAGCGAGGATAGGTGGACTTGACAGGGCCTCCTTCACCTTATGAAAGGCGAGGTCGTGGTCAGGGGTCCACGTGAACGTCCTCTTGGGGCTCATCAGGGGGCGGAGAGGCCCGGCAGTGGCGGAGACGTCAGGGGAAAATTCTGCCAGCTGGTTCACCAGGCCCATGAAAGACCTGAGATCCGTAAGGTTGGCAGGTTTCGCAAAGTCCGCTATGGCGCGAACTTTCTCCGGGTCCGCAGCAATGCCATCCCTTGAGAGTCGGTAGCCGCAGAAAGACACTGCAGGTGCGGCCAAGACGAACTTCTCGGCATTCAGAGTGATGCCGTGCGTCCTACACCTGGTCAGTACCTCGTCGATGCGGCGAAGATGCGTCAGGTAGTCCTCATCGTAGAGGAGGACGTCATCCACTACCTTCACGCAGTTGGTCACGCTTTGAAGTGCCATGTCACCACGGAGACAGAAGGCGTCCCCCGTAGCAGCGAATCCCATAGGGCCACGGCAGTAGCGGAAGCGTCCGTAAGGCGTGATGAAAGTGGTCAGTGGCTGATCCTCCTTCTTCAGTGGGATCTGCCAGTAACCACAGAGGGCGTCCATCGTCGAGAAGTGCCGTACCTTCGGATCCACACTCCGTATAGCTGCAAAAGGTCTGGGTGAAGGGTG
>NW_024718291.1:0-7108 GCF_018991925.1 Homarus americanus | reverse complement strand
CTGATCTCATAGATCTGGATAACATCCAGGCTGGCAGTGAGCCCCCTCTTACCTGCAGCCTCACCAATGTTCAAATCAGAGCTTTCCTGGACAACCCCATGCATGTCCCTGCCTGGCCCTCGCACACCCAGAGTATAGAGCGTTGTGTACAGCAAGTGAGCGAGGCCAGCAGTCACGTATACAGCCAGGAGAGGAGGGAAGGCTACATCCGAGCTCAGGTGGTCAGCAGGGAGGTGATGAGTAGAAACAGAAGCAAGAAAGACATGTTCTCTATGGTGTGCAGCAACACCGGGACGTAGTAGTAAAACCGGTTTTTGTATTTGATGATTTTGTTTTCTAAAGGAATATTAAATTTAATAAATGTGTCAAGATCATTCGTTTCACTATTCTGGATCATTTTCATCCTAATAAATTAACCTGATACATTTACTTTACTTTAAATAAGCTACTTAGTGGTGTTGGTAAAAGGGTGGGAATACTGAATTTTCATAAGATTTCAAGTTAAAATTTACCTAGCAAAAACGAAAACTTTTCAAATCTGAAGATATCACATGATTCTGCACATAGAACTACATCATTAATACCATGCGGGCCGATTTTTCAAACTCAAAAAAAAAAAATTCGCCTGCATGACACACCCTAATGGCACAGGTACTAGGTACAACCGCAGAGGGTACAGGTACAGGGTACAGGTACAGAGTACAACCGGACATGGCACAGGTACGAGGTACAACCGTACAGGGTACAGGTACAGGTTACGACCTCACAAGGTACACTTACAGTGTACAACAGTACAGGGTGCAGGTACAGATAGGCTATAAATTACTCTTACTCCTTGGGTGTCAACTCCGCACGACGCTCTCGTATCTACAGTAGGTTCATAATGGTAGCCTCTCTGTGAACTTGTTAAATTATTTTTTTGCAGAATCGTATTTCAGTAAATGTTAATTGACATAATTATCAGCATTGTCAGAGCTTTCTCATTTTGCATGTTGGTCACACCATAACAGCTACAGTGTCATTATAGTGACATGAAATGAAAATAGTCAAAATTACATTTCAGGAGCTGACGACGATATTGTGCATCTTTATTGGCCAAGCAGTCTCTTACTAATTAATTTGGTTTATTTCAAAATTAAAAATCAAAGCAATGAAAAACAAATAATTATCACACTCATGATCGGTAACAAGTTCACTTCAAGGGTGTACGGCATTAACACCTTTATCTTATATCGCTATAAATGCCTTTGTTTCGTTTACATATATATCGGTAATTGCGTTTTCTGTTTCGTTCAGTGAATATCTAGAAAACAAAATCAACACTGAAGATAACATGCAAAATTCTACGGAGTAGCTTGTTGAAGAACAACTTGAGGTGTAGTGACGACTAGTTGATGAATGAACCTCTCACCCCAGCCAAGGTGGACCCACACAGTGACTCCTGTCACACATAACAAACAATAACAACATCAGCCAGAAGGAAGTACATCCATCATTGGTTTAGTCTGTTTGTACCACCGTTAAATATCATTGTCCAGTCTTGCCCCTGAACCACAGTTGATACACTTTTAATTAACTGCCAAATAAATAGTTGACAATGTAACCTGAAAAGTCTCTTGGATTCACTCATGACGTCATGAATAAAATGTTGGGTAACTTTTAATGTTCATGACAGGTGTTATTAGTTTTTAGGGGGCAGGTATACTGGTAAGTGAAGGACAGGTATACTGGTTAGTGAAGGACAGGTATACTGGTTAGTGAAGGACAGGTATACTGGTTAGTGAAGGACAGGTATACTGGTTAGTGAAGGACAGGTATACTGGTTAGTGAAGGACAGGTATACTGGTTAGTGAAGGACAGGTATACTGGTTAGTGAAGGACAGGTATACTGGTTAGTGAAGGACAGGTATATTGTCCAACAACCAACCCAAATCCTAATGCCGAATGGGATATCCTCGATACTGTCATGACAAAACCCTGCAGAAGGAATACGCCAGGTCTGGTTTGATGACAATGACCTCGAAAACAATGTACTCGTCAATTATAAACGTGCTGCTTTAACTGACTGGTAGAACAACCCTCAGTCTCGAAGCAAAGCTGATACTTTCAGCAAGAAGAAAGCAACGGCCCAGGCGAACTTCACAATTTACAAAACGACTGGTTTAAAGATAAAGCATGTGAAGCGCAAGAACTTTCAGATCAATACAAAATGAGCAAAATTCTCAATTCCACTAAAATATTTTATGAGACAATCACTCATAGTGCTGCTCCCCTCTGCTCATCCCACGGTAACTCCCTAATTAAAAACGAAGTCGGTATCCTTCAATGCTCAACCAAAACATCGATGTGGATGCCCTGACTATACAGTAGGTCCCCTTTGGCTCCAGATCTGACCCACCTCTGCTATCCTCCATGTCTGGATGAGGTGGTAGCTGCCATCAAGCAGATGAAAACTAACAAAGCCACAGGGTCTGATGGAATCCCAACCGAGGTGCATAAAGCAGGAGGACCTTTGCTTACTAGCCGTCTCTATTCTCTCCTGGAGAATAAAGGGGAAAAAGAGGAGATACCCCAAGGTCATAAAGACACCTCCATCATCAATATTTATACGAACAAGGGAGACCAGTCCGTAGCTGTCAAGATTATCGCCACAGTCCTCCTAAAAAGATTTCTTCCTGAGGCGGAAAACTTTCTCCCAGACTCTCAGTGTGGCTTTGGGCTTTAGACCACCACGTGACACCACTGACATGAGCCTTGCTGCCCGCCAGATGCAGGAAAAGTGCAAAGAACAACGTCGTGATCTGTACATGGCCTTCATCGACTTAACCAACGCCTTTGACTTGGTCAATAGGGAAGCCCTCTGTCAGACCCTCAGCCATTTTGGCTACCCACCAAATTTCATCACCATTGTGAGGCAACTCCACGGGGATTAGCCCACCCGTGCACAGGTCATGGACCCACATCGGGGTCTAGGGGGCGAAAATTTTATAATAATAATAATAATAATAATAATAATAATAATAATAATAATAATAATAATAATAATAATAATAATAATAATAATAATAATAATAATAATAATAATAATAATAATAAAGACCCATAAAGAAATAAAATAAAATAAAGATCATAAGTGAGAAACAATATATGTATGTTGTGTTGTCAATGGTAAGAGAAACAATTGAGACCCTGCAATTGTGTGTAAATGAGGCAGAAAGTCAGATCAGCAACCTGGGACTTGGTCACAATTTTCGTGATGCCATATGGCAGCAGGGTCTACCATTAGACAACACATTATGCTTCCAATATCTTCCCAGGCGGTAGTACCTCCCTGTTTGGTAGCTGCCTATCTACCTACTACCTCGTGCCATTGCCAATTAGCCGGCGGGGTAGACATCCAATACCGGATGAAGGGTATTTTCAATAAAAGACGGCTCCAAGCAGGAACAAAGGTGTCGGCAGCTTCCATAACTGAGCTTCACTATGCAGACGACCTCACCCTTGTCGTTGACACTGAATGCGACCTACAGGAGATCATGAACACCTACGCAGATGTGTATGCACACTTCGGCCTTGGAGTGAATGTACGAAAGGCTCAGATTCTCTTTCAACCTGCCCCTGGTTCAGCCACACCTCCACCATCCATCCAGCTGAACGTTACTACCCTCTCTAATGTTACCCACTTTCGGTATCTCGGCTCCCATCTGTCCACCACTGCGGACATCGATGAAAAGATTCAACATCGGATCAGATGTACACCTCAAGCCCTTGGCACACTCCATACCCATATCTTCAGCTGTAGGGAGCTGAAACTATATACAAAGTTGCACGTATATCGAACAGTGGTCCACCCCACCCTGCTATATGGCAGCGAGACATGGGTCACATACAGGAGGCACCTCAAAGCACTTGAAAACTTTCACCAATATAGTCTACTTTCCAGCCTCCGAGTTCGATGGAATGACAAGAGAACAAATGCCAATATTCTCGCTGACACCAACTGTAGGAGCATCGAGGCTACCATTATCAATGAACAACTACGTTGGACTGGCCATGTTACCTGCATGGACGACAGTAGACTGCTAAAGCAGCTACTTCACAGTCATCTAACAAATAGTAAACGAAATGCTGGCGGGCAACTGAAAAGGTATAAAGATAGTCTTAGGACAAACCTGAAAACGTGCCAAATCGCCCCCCTCACCAGAGAGATGATCACTCCACACCGCAACGTTTGGAGGATCACCACACAAGATGGTGTCAATACTTTCGAATTAGCCCGACTGCAAACCGAGGAAGACAAGCGCCAGCGCAGGAAAGACGGTGCTGCCGCCCCTCCCGCACTAAATGGAGCCATCCATATGTGCATCATCTGTGAACGACTCTGCCGCTACCATATCGGCGTCTTTAGTCACCTTAAAACCCACCAACGTAGGTGACATCCGTAGTAACTCATATCATTGTATCATAGCTGAATGATCGTGAGACTCGATTCCGAGTGACAGCAAAGTCGTAGTAGGTGTGGGCGTCATGGATGGTGTGGTGTGGACGTCATGGGTGGTGAGATGTGGGTGTCATGGGTGGTGTGGTGTGTGTGTGTGTTTGTGTGTGTCATGGATGGTGTCGTGTTGGCGTCATGGGTGGTGGGGTATGGGCGTCATGGATGGTGTGGTGTGGACGTCGTGGGTGGTGAGATGTGGGTGTCATGGGTGGTGTGGTGTGTGTGTGTGTTTGTGTGTCATGGATGGTAGTGTTGGCGTCATGGGTGGTGGGGTATGGGCGTCATGGATGGTGTGGTGTGGACGTCGTGGGTGGTGAGATGTGGGTGTCATGGGTGGTGTGGTGTGTGTGTGTGTTTGTGTGTGTCATGGATGGTGTCGTGTTGGCGTCATGGGTGGTGGGGTGTGGGCGTCATGGATGGTGTGGTGTGGACGTCATGGGTGGTGAGATGTGGGTGTCATGGGTGGTGTGGTGTGTGTGTGTGTTTGTGTGTGTCATGGATGGTGTCGTGTTGGCGTCATGGGTGGTGGGGTATGGGCGTCATGGATGGTGTGGTGTGGACGTCGTGGGTGGTGTGTGAGTATACCATCGCTAGGCTCCACCTTATAATTCTGTATCTGATCAATAATCAATACATCTCAACAAAGACCTTCCGTTATTATCCTTCCCAATATGTAATTATGGTTTACCTGTGACCAACACCAGCAGAGAGAGAGAGAGAGAGAGAGAGAGAGAGAGAGAGAGAGAGAGAGAGAGATTTCTGTTACAGAATCAGGAGTCCGACGCCATCATCAGCTATGTTGGTACTGTTGGGGGTGGCAGTACAACAAATACTGTACCTCAGTAAGATACTTGATACGGGAAAGTCAACCCAAGATTACTACTGTGAAGACCAGTTACCACTCAGCTGTACCACCTCCCTTGACCAGGATAGCAGGCTGCTGTAGTCCCATTCCAAAGAGAAGAGTTGGAGTCATTAATACGGACAGGTGTTGCTGCTGTCAATCTCTGATAAATTGTTTGAGACAATAATATCAAAGTCGATGACAAAGATCTTTGATGAGAGCTGAATACTGATTGATTGACAGTTTAGCTCCAAGGAATGTCGTGCTTAAGACGATCTCCTGCTGAACCTTTCAACTGTCTCATTAGGTACTTGGTGGCTCCTACACTAGATAACTTGTACTACACATCACTGCCACCTTCGACTCACTACGTCAACAATATCTTGTAAAAAAAATTCAGACACTATGAAACTATAATAATGTTTTAGCATCCTTTGTGTATGTTTATATAAAGTATCCTATGTGATGCCAAAACCAATGATTCTTTTGATATTGGGCAGGATTTCCATACACATTTTAATACTCATAGAAGATTACAAATGTATTGCGCCAGTGTAGGTTGAGTTACCTTAGGAGAGGGGTTGTGAAAATTACATACAAATTATACCTAATATAACCCATGCCCAGCTTACCAAATCTGTCATACCTAGACCTGATCTCACTTAACCAAAACTTACTTTTCTGACAAAAATTACATAAATTACTATAAGCAAACTGTATGAAAAATAACTTTACCCAAAACTGCACACACTGGATTATATTAAATAGGAAGAGTTGCTGGTTCAGTTTATAATTCGCGCAAATTTTCAAAATTGTGTACATTATGAACGCATGGATTATCGGAGGCTTCCTTCACACACACTAGTCAAAATACTCTTTGAGCTGAAACCCCTAAACGTTGGAACTTTTTGGTTGGATTATATAGTTAGAAGTGTCTATTTTCTGTTTCTATTTATTGTCAGCCTGAAAGAGTGTCCCCTTGTACTGTTTTAGGCTGATCAGTGAAGAAAAAAGTTAGCAGATTTTACTTGTTTGTTTAATTACGTCCAGAATATATTAGTAGTATAGAGGACAGAGTAGTACAGAGGGCAGAGTAGTGCAGAGGGCAGAGTAGTATAGAGGGCAGAGTAGTATAAAGGGCAGAGTAGTATAGAGGGCAGAGTAGTATAGAGGGCAGAGTAGTATAGAGGGCAGAGTAGTACAGAGGGCAGAGTAGTACAGAGGGCAGAGTAGTACAGAGGGCAGAGTAGTATAGAGGGCAGAGTAGGAGGGGAGGGGTAGAGTATAGAGGACAGAGTAGAGGGCAGAGAAGCAGAGTGGGCAGAGTAGTGCAGAGGGGTAGAGTATAGAGGGCAGAGTAGTATAGAGGAGTACAGAGGGCAGAGAGTATAGAGGCAGAGTAGTATAGAGACAGAGTAGTACAGAGAGGGCAGAGAGTAGGCACAGAGGGCAGAGAGAGAGCAGAGTAGTACAGAGGACAGAGTAGGCATGAGGGCAGAGTAGTACAGGAGGCAGAGTAGTATAGAGGGCAGAGTAGGATAGAGGGCAGAGTAGTATAGAGGACAGAGTAGTACAGAGGGTAGAGTAGTATAGAGGACAGAGTAGTACAGAGGACAGAGTAGTGCAGAGGGTAGAGTAGTATAGAGGGCAGAGTAGTACAGAGGACAGAGTAGTGCAGAGGGTAGAGTAGTATAGAGGGCAGAGTAGTACAGAGGACAGAGTAGTACAGAGGGTAGAGTAGTATAGAGGACAGAGTAGTATAGAGG
>NW_024718290.1:25000-27991 GCF_018991925.1 Homarus americanus | reverse complement strand
AAAAGATCAATAAATTAAGACATAAAACAAAGGCCTCACCTCACCCCTAAAAAAATATATATAAAGTGAATCTTTCTGTTTTTGTCTCGAAGAAGAAAAATAAAAAAAAATATATAGTCTGCTGATCAAGAACCTCACTGAGAAGAATGAAGCCCCATAAAGATAAAGGGAACTACTTGAGGAATGGGGGTCGAGTCTGAGGGGGAAGTCAGAGCTCCTCCTCCAGGTAGTTACTCGAGGCCAGGAAGAGTTTCAGACTGCCGTTTGCCTTATCACGGATGGGTCCTCTGTTCTCCTTCTTGCCAGCCCTTCCACCCTCCCCTGTCAGTCCCTCTATCAGTCCGCCCCCCCCCATCTGCCTAGCCCCCTGCCATTTGTTCACTAGGGAGTGTGGGGCGGGGCAGAGGCATAGAGGATAGGAGGAGACGTGGGTGGAGGTAAGGAGATATTAAATGAGAAGAGGGAGGAAGGAAGGAAAAAAAGGCAAAATAGATATAAAGAAAGGGGAATAGGAAGAAGAATGACGAAGATGGGAGTAGAGAATTGAAGAGAGAGAGGGAAGATGATGAGAAAAGAGAAGAAGATTTTAGTCCTAGTGTGAACGTATTTTATAATCATACATTATTATTTGTATCGTTTATAAATTTGTCTTCGTTGTAATTTGTCACTCTTCGTTGGTTGGTCTCCACTCTATGGCTGGGTCATTCACGTCCATAGCCTCAGCTTAAGGTATCGTATTCTTAGAGGTTCATGTGATAACTGTTTCTCGTAAGTGAGGTTGTAAGAACACACACACACACACACACACACACACACACACACAGTAACTAGTTGTCTTAAGAGTGCCATCACAGAAACACGCCTCCATATGCACAAGAGTACACCTACACATAACGCATTGCTACTCCCCTTTAACAACTAAGGTCTCTGTAATGTATAACTTAGCTTTAACAACGAAGGTCTCTGTAATGTATAACTTAGCTTTAACAACTAAGGTCTCTGTAATGTATAACTTAGCTTTAACAACTAAGGTCTCTGTAATGTATAACTTAGCTTTAACAACTAAGGTCTCTGTAATGTATAACTTAGCTTTAACAACTAAGGTCTCTGTAATGTATAACTTAACTTTAACAACTAAGGTCTTTATAATGTATAATTTAGCTTTATTAAGTAAGGTATTTAAGAGGGTTCTCTATGTTGGTAAATACTGTACGCAAGTCATCTACAATTAAAACTTAAGATACTTTTGACCTCACAGTACCTGGCAGCACCGACAACGACCCGAGTAACTGATATAATATGACCCCACATTATAAGTATTAAGAGAAAACAGTGTAAGTCTCCTTCCTCTAATGCAGGTTTGATTTACAGTAAGTCCCGCGGGTTGGAACAAAGCGTAAACAAGAATAGTGCTGTGACTCCCAAGAACACACGGAAAAATGATGAGTTTTAAATTCATCAGAGATTTTATTCGGTTAACATCAACACAGTACACCAAGTTTCTCTCTCTCTCTCTCTCTCTCTCTCTCTCTCTCTCTCTCTCTCTAGCACGCTCACGTACGCTGGAACTAATCGGCCTTTCAATCCAGTATTAACGTAACCTAACCTAACCTAAACTTTCTCCAGTGATGACTTGATGTGTTTGGCGAAGTCCTGAACTATCTAATTACTTATGGCTAATATATTGTGTCCTTAATTAACGATATCTGATCCATGTGTCCCTAAATTACGACAGGTGAACCATCTGTGTCCCTAAGTTACAATAAGGGATTTTATTGGTCCATCACTTAACAGATGACACATATATCCCAAAACTTATGAGAAAATTGAATCAAATGTGTCCCTAACTTACAACAAAGTAGGATTCATGTGTCTTTAACCCTTGAGAGATGACCCATAGGTGTCTCAAACTTATCACTGATGTAGAGTTAAGTGTCCCCAAGCTAACGAAACAGGAGGACTGAGGTACGCCGGCAGGAGATGGCCTCAAGACTTGACAGTGAGCCAAACTAAATCGCTCACTCGTCTGACCTGGCAAAGATCTCCACCTTTTTACTCCAGTTTTATTTCCCCACCGAGGAAAAAAAAATAAGTTGCGTGGAAGTTTAAAACCAAAAAAATTGTCAGTTGAAACCCGGGAGAGAGAGAGAGAGAGACGGCTGACTGACTGACATATGATTAAGTAGTACTTGTTGCTTACTATGACTTTTTTAATACTAACTTAACACTTGAGGACGATGATATAAATCTTTGAAGACGATGGTTTGACGGTCCTATGTTCCGCGGAACCCCAGTGTTTCGGAATGAGTTACCAAGGGTTCCACCGGACTGTACGTGTCTGATACGCATCCGGCTTGAGTAATTTAGAATTTTGACAAACTGAGATGCACATGGTTGGCAGACCAGAAACTCTCGAATTGGTGACTCTTGAGGGTAGGTGTAAATGTTTAAAATAAGATATTTGATGTTATATTTCAATAAAAATGTTACATGTAACAGTATGGTATCACAAAATTAAAAATGTAAAATTACCATCACTAGTACTCACACGGCGACGATCAGTGTAGTACTGTATTTGTGCTGGAGACCAAAGCTCACAGGTGCTGCTTCGTCTGATGACTATAAGATACACTTAAAGATTTGAGGGATCGACCACACACGTCTTCTGCTCCAGTGATTGAAGGATTATAAGCCATTAAACAGTGGGTAGGAGAGCCAAGAAACTTAAGTTTGATGACAGCTGTATAAACTTTGGAGATGAAAGTGCTCCTGATTACCAGTGTGTTCAGTGTAATCAAGTGTTTGCAAACAGCACCTTGAATCCTGAGCTGAGGAAGCACTTGGAAACTAAGCAAGCACCCACAATTAATTGGTAAACACAGTGATTACTTTAAAAGAGGGTTAAGCTGCACAAAAAACAAACAAACATGTTTTAATCGAGGCATTTGCTCACCAAGACAAACAAAACGCACCTGAAGCCTCATATCACAC
>NW_024718290.1:0-20000 GCF_018991925.1 Homarus americanus | reverse complement strand
TTATCGTAATATCCTTAATTTTGGGGGGTTGATTTTAAGACAATTAAGAAACGCTGCAAGTTTACACACCGTCAATTCAATTCAATTTCAATTGTTTATTCCTTGATAGAGGAAGCGGGATCCTAGTGCTGTCACTAGGTACCCCTGTGCAATGACACCAGAAGCATCTGGTAAGTGTGACAAGTATATACAGTATAAATATTATAAAGGGGCTTACTAAAGCCTAAGGAAGGAAGGATATTCCTTTAACACATAATCAATATTATTTACAAAATATCTGGCCAGTATGGGGAGGATCATCGAGTCTCCGTCAGGGGGTCGTGGAGTGGTGGTCCAGCAGGCGTCACGGAAGCGTTGTGTGTGGGGACATCTTAGGAGGTAGTGGATAAGGGTGCTGCTGTCGGGTCTTCTGCATAATGCACAAGAGCGTTGCTTAGGGGATGCGGGGATACCAATCTCCCAAGCAAAGTCATACCCAATGATGATACGGGCTTACACACTGTCTTATTGTTTTTATTTTTATTTCCCATTTTATTCATGTTTGTCCTTCATCTCCAGGTTATTATTGTGTTTTTCGTCTTAACTCTCCTCCTTCACCTCTTTCTCATCTTCTCATGCATCGCCTTTTTCTCATTTCTCCTCCTACTCTCTACGAAGCAGGAGTAGAGACTGTGTCATAGAATGTGCTATTATATTCAAGGACGTGGGGAGAGGAGGGGAGGGGAAGGTAGGGTAGGGGAGGAGAGGGTAGGGGAGGGGAGTATAGAGGAGAGGAGGGGAAGGAAAGGGAAATGAGGGGATGGTAAACTGAATAAAAGCCAGGCCTACTCTAGAGTCAACTTCACGGCCGGTACAGGTAGACGAACTACTTTCCCGTTAATGGAAAAGGGGAAGACGGAGAGAATAGATTTTTCAGGTGAAGTTTCTGGAGATTGTGGAGTGCCTTAGCTCAGAGTAACGCAGCTACAACCACACACTCCCTCTCTCTCTCTTTATCTCTGTCTCTATCTTTATCTCTCTCTATCTTTTTATCTCTCTCTGTTTATCAATCTATTTGTTTGTCTGCCTGTATTTATTGGTCTGTCTTTCACGAAGATTAACGTACCACAGGTGTAAAAGTTACCTGAGTATTATCTTGTTCAGGTGTTGTGGTGAGTAGGCCGCCATCTCAACCTGACTCAGTGCGTCTTCCACCTCAGCTAAATCACGTATATGTCTCAGCTGTATGTCTTCCTCTGTCTCAGCTGCACTTGTTGACGTGTGTGTGTGTCACTTGTCTTAGCGCGTCTGAATGAGAGATCCAAGTGGCTGTATACAGTGTCAACCATATGTCAATTCTCTCTCTGCATGTTTATATTAAGCCATAAGTTATATAATGTCAGTAAGTGTTCAATTTCTATATTCGACTTTGATGACATTTTATAGGAATTTTCTTATGGGTGAGATTCTGAATAAAGTACAATTGAGCAACTTGTGAGTTCCGGGCTAGAGTTACCAAGTTGTTTTGGTCGAGAGGAGTAATAGCTTTATGTTCTTGTTACTGTTTCATATTTTCTCTTCTCAAACAGTTCCACGGTGGTGTTTCCCTCCTCTTGTGATAACCCTCAAGTGTTACATCAAGCATCGTGTTGTTACTCAAGCTTATTGTTGTTCCTTAAGCTTAGTGTTATTACCCCAAGCATAGTGTTGTTACTCCAAGCTTAGTGTTGTTACCTCAAGCATTTTGTTGTTACCACAAGCTTAGTGTTGTAACCCAGAAATTATTTTACGGTTAACCCAAATTTAGTGCTAGGCATTACTTAATGTAAGCCCAAGGTTATTGTTTTTACCCGAAGCTTAGTGTTGTTACCCCAAGCTCAGTATTTTTACTCCAAGCTTAGTGTTGTTAATAATGTTATCCCAAATTTAGTGTTACCCCAAGCCTAGTGTTACCCAAAACTTAGTGTTTCCCCAAACTTAAAGTAACCCCAAGTCTAGTGTTACTGCAAGGTTAGTGTTACCCCAAGCTTAGTGTTACCCAAAGCTTAGTGTTACCTCAAGCTTAGTGTTACCTCAAGCTTAGTGTTACCCCAAACTTAGTGTTACCCCAAGCTTAGTCTTACTCCAAGCTTAGTGTTACCACAAGCTTAGAGTTTCCCCAAGCCTAGTGTTTCCCCAAGCCTAGTGTCGTTACCCCAAGCTTAGTGTTACCCCAAACTTAGTGTTATTCCAAGCTTAGTGTTGTTACCCCAAGCTTAGTGTTGTTACCCCAAGCTTAGTGTAGCTCCAAGCTTAGTGTTTCCCCCAAGCTTAGTGTTACTCCAAGCTTAGTGTTTCCCCAAGCTTAGTGTTTCCCCCAAGCTTAGTGTTACCCCAAGCTTAGTGTTACCCCAAGCTTAGTGTTACCCCAAGCTTAGTGTTACCCCAAGCTTAGTGTTACCCCAAGCTTAGTGTTACCCCAAGCTTAGTGTTACCCCAAGCTTAGTGTTACCCCAAGCTTAGTGTTTCACCGTGATTGTGTCTCGTGTTACTGTAGTCTCCTTGTCTATTTCTGTCTCCCGGTGTTGTATGTAATATCTCTTAGGTCTTACATGTCCTTAATTCATTTTTACATTTTTTCTCGTGACTTCCCCTTCTCGTCGCCTACTACAGATTCACTTATCAGATTTTGTGTAAATATGTATGTCTGGTTATCTACAGTAACTCTTAAACTGTTTCATTTACGACATCTATCAGTATGTATTAATGTGTGTGATTGTGATATCCCCAAATTTATCATGTTTTTCAATTCTTATTTATGGTTTAGTTCTTTTCACTGTCAAACATTTATCCCCAATACCTCACTTGATATGTATTTCTAGTCACCCTCCGTCCCTGTTCTCCTCTCGTTAGTGGTCCCTTCTCCTTCCCCTCTCCTTGTTTACATCCATTTCCCCTCCCCCTTCCCCTCAGCCGGCCTTGTGACAGACGGAGGGACTCTGGCAGGCACTGGAGTATAACTGATCAGATTATGTTGCCTCCTGCCCCGGCCTCTCAACACGCTCTTGTGATCACAGTCTATGCGTTGTTTTTTATGATCGTCTGTATGAGGGGTGGAAGGGCGGTACATATCATTACTGTGCCTCTTACATAAATATCTGCCTATATGTCTCTCTCTCTCTCTCTCTCTCTCTCTCTCTCTCTCTCTCTCTCCTTGTTCCATCACTAGGTAAAAAGAAACTATTGATAAAGCTGTGGGAATGGCGGTGAGTGATGATTTTGGGGGAAGTGTGAGTTAAGTAATGTTTGATGTTGATTCCTCGTCCTCCATCACCCTCTGGTTCTGATGGGTTTGAGTGAGTATTCCTCTTACACACACACACATATATACACCACCAGAACCACTATTCGACACAGTACTGTTGGGCTTTTGTCAATACGAGGTTGAGGAAGGAGGGTTGAGAGGGGGGGCGACCCTTCACTAGCAGCTGACAGTAGAGTGCTCGTACAACATCCCCGTCGGATATGGCGCCATCCTCTTAAGGTTCTCATATCCTGATACACCGCCTCATCTACCCAGTCCTAGTTTGTGGCCATGATCTTCGTGGTGATGTAGCTGTACGGTGGTAGTGCAGCTGTATGTGGTGATGCAGCTATGGTAATACAGTTTTATGTGGTGGCGTAACTGTATTGGGGTGGTGCAGTTGTACTGGGGTGGTGCAGCTGTAATAGGGTGGTGCAACTGTACTGGGGTGGTGCAGCTGTACTGGGGTGGTGCAGCTGTACTGAATCGGGACTGATCTACGGGCGAGGCAGGTCTACGGGGTGGGGCAGGTTTATAGGGTGGGGCAGGTTTATGGGGTGGGGTAGGTATATGGGGTGGGGCAGGTTTATGGGTGGGGCAGGTCTATGGGGTGAGACAGTCACATTGGTATTAAGAGTTAAATAAAATAAATATCTGTAAACAAAACTATGTAATATTTCAGGTGAGAGAGAAGGAAGGACACGATGATGAAGGTAAATGTCGCTGGTCTCTTGTGGGTTGATACTGAGATCATTGACGGCAGTGTGTAATCGACCCTCGCCTAAATCTGTCCCTGTTAGTCACTGGTACTAGGTGGCGGTTGTCTTGCAGTAGTTATCAGGGTTCCTTAAGCTCTCTCAGGATAACGAGTGTATATTGTTGATGAGGTTGAAGGACCCCTCTCTTGGCCTCCCCATCCTCTCTCTGGATGTCTGTATTCTACTGAGGTTTATCATTAATCCCCTTGTCCCATTGTTTATCCCGTTCTTCATTATTACCCATTTGGAAACACTGGTGTACGGCAATAACAGCATCACGTGTTCTCTGTTATTAGACTTGGTAATGGCCAAATAGGTGAGCGGTGGTGGATCCTGGTATCAGTGGCTAAATCTACCCCAGAGGTGACGGGGTGGTGAGTGTAAAGGAGGGAGGGTGATCACATTCCACTGGTTATTTGCTCGAATTTCCTCTACGATTACAAAGACTTTTAGTGATATTGAGTCAGTCTTACTCACGTGTATCTTGCTGATTACTGTGTTCAATGCCCAGGGGGATGAAGGATACAGGTAATTACAGTGTTTAATGAGAGTGAAAGGTTCCGTGGTAGTGAAGAACATAGGAGGACTGATAGCTACTTTATAATAGAAACTAAAGGCTGTGGAGTAGAAAAAAAAACCGTGATGTTTAATTATTGGGAGTTGAGCGCTGAGAAGAGATTACCAGGTGAGGTGTGTGTTTATGTGGGTCAGTGTACTACCCTTGACTGCTTGTACTTGCTTCGGCAGTACATATACTAAAATTGGAACGATACAGAGAAGATTAGCATGGCCCCTGCGCAAATCTGAACCCTTGACTGCTTTATTTATACCACCCTTAAGTAGACTACCTCCACCTGTGTGAATGAGGGACGTCCCTTATTAAGTCAAACATTAAATATATTTGATTAATTATTTATCACGTGTATATGCTAATAATGTCTCTAGAGCAGGACAGTGTTGTGTGTGTGTGCAGCTGGTTCACAAACGGCAGTATTCCGTTACTCAGTTCTGCTAGAATAAGTGTTATTGTCGTGGTCCAGGATCTGTTACACATTACATCTACAGTTTAGTCTACAGGCACCTTAGTAGCTGAGGTCGGGGTCACTGCTGGTTTAAAGGGAAAGGTGAAGGTGGCGATCACACGGTAGCCCTGGCACGAACACCCCCGGATAGGTTAACGTGTCTTGTTAGTATGATCCACAGTAATTGGGAGCTCACCACAAAGGCCAATATATATATCGGGGTCTGAGTTAGTGCTTAAAGGGTTCAATTACCCGGGATTTTTTAATACGTCTTATATCTGGGAATATGACCTAAAGTGAATCTCTTCAGAGTGCTGTGGTGGCTCACTGTGGTGTATTGTGGTGTACTGTGGTGTATTGTGGTGTACTGTGGTGTATTGTGGTGTACTGTGGGTGTGAGCTGTTTAATATATACTGTACAGTCAGTGTTTGTATAAAATTATGAGGTATATCTTCTACAGCCGTGCCAGTACAAGAGGTCAAGGGCACAATACTCTGAGACTAACACGACCCAGTAATTGATTCTAAGACATAATAAGAAAATGGCTGCTATCCCGACCCTTGACTGGAAAGAAAATTGCTTCGTGGATTAGTTCAATTATTTACAGTCATTGCTGATCTTTTGATAATCCTGTGGATAATTATGCAGTGCATTGGTAGATGAATATGGAAAGACTTAAGCAGCGTGTATGAGGGACTGATGGAGTACAGAATGGCGGTAGTGGACACCTGACAGATGTAACAGTTATAAAATAGTTAAAAAACATCGCCTAAAATTTGATTCACTCAGTAAGTGTTTGATGTGAACATGGTTATTATATTAAGACACCTGCTGACGTGATCATCGTACAGGACAAACACTCATCATACGCACGACCTTCTTGGGCCTGAAGAAGTCACTGACGCTCCAGGCGTAGTAGGCCTTAAGTAACGGCCGAGGCAGAACGTTGGCTTCAGTTGTGTGAGAAAATACCTTCCTTATTTAGAAATGTCCTCTCATATATTGTGGCGGCCATGTACGACCCAGGCAGGTGCGGCGCCCCTTACAACCTTCAGGAGTAAAAAGAGTCTTAGGTATTGGCTGAAGTGAGTCTGTCATATTCACTGTTTACTAACCTTCATAATATACATAATTGACCTATATACAATTGCGTGCGTCAACTGTCCTCCTAACCTTTACCTGCCAGACATATCGATCACATTCCAATCTAAATAATAAGATAT
Source organism: Homarus americanus (assembly GCF_018991925.1). Classification (NCBI taxonomy): domain Eukaryota; kingdom Metazoa; phylum Arthropoda; class Malacostraca; order Decapoda; family Nephropidae; genus Homarus; species Homarus americanus. The sequence continues at coordinate 13,734 of NW_024718290.1, read as the reverse complement.
TCACTATGACTAGAGGTGTTCTGCTGTAATGAATCTTACCTGTAACAGTTTGGCACCAGTAGTGATTTTAGACTAAATTTGACCCGACTTAATGTGTCTTATCTCGATATTTTTAAACGAAGGTGGATGATGTATTGTGTCACTCCAGTTGTGTTCTTACAAAATCTGGACCTAAAAGTAAGCTGTTTACTTGTTTATATTACTTGTTCTAAGATGGACTGGTTCATTCTTACCACCTAGTACAGTACAGAGTATCACATGATGTTTACGCTCGGATGGGAAGTCACCAAACTGAAACTCGTCAAATACAAGTTTAGTGTTATGTACCGAACTAGTGTAGAGTTGTAGAGTTAAATAATAGATAGAAAGCCAACTCATTACCCCAGTCTGATTATCGTAGAATTTGCCACAACTTTGAACATTTTAGTTATTGATGGATCGCGTATTTTCGGCTGCTGGTATTATTTTCGTTTATCGTTGGTGTTATAGTGGAGGTGTGATGCACTGTACCGAGCAATGGCCTCTAGGTCTCAGAGTTGCTTGATATTATTGATCATATTATTGGAGGTCTGGTGTGTGTGTGTGTGTATGTGTGTGTGTGTGTGTGTGTGTGTGTGTGTGTGTGTGTAGGTGTGTGTGTGTATTGATCCATCAGACAGCGCGGGTAAGGTGATCCACGTGAACCAAACTTAGATTAAGGTAACCTGAGCTATAAGTGGGCGTGTTATACAGATTAATTCTGGTTACCTCATCAAAACCTTATTTATGAAATCTTAATTCACGAACCAGTATATTACTACACACACACACACACACACAGTATCGTGTCACCCTTCAATGTGTTAAATGTCATTTTCAAAGGTTTTACTTGTTAATGATCATAGGATAAATTTTACTAATTATATCTGTTAGAACAGTTAGTGTTAACAAGGCACAGTAGAAGCCGCTGTGTGATCATCCTCTTGGCCGCTGACCAACGTCTCCTGATAACAAGGTAGTCTAGTAGTTAATCAGTAATAACGATAATCACTGTAACTGGTTTTGTCAGTGGTGTGAAGGCGTCTTCAAGGAGCAGAGAGAGAGAGAGAGAGAGAGAGAGAGAGAGTATCTTTTTATCATAACTTAGTTTGTGTTTACTAAGTTACGTACAGGACTTAGTGGGTGACGTAATCATCGTGCAGGTAGACGAGCCTCCTGGAGGTTAACTTAATCACCTACAGCCTATTGACACCTTGTGGCAGAGAGATCAACAACACCTTTTATGGCGTCGACGTAGAGATAGACAAAATATGACCTTTTAGTTGTTCTCTCAGACTACTTTTGGTATGGTTCTCGCCGGCAACAACAACAATTCCTCAAGGTGAAACTCCTGGAGATAACAACAACAACAACAAAAGCAAAACAACAACAATAAAACACAAACTTACATGGATGACTTTATCAGGTGTGTCTTGAGGTTCGGGTTTCATCTATCTTGGTAACCCTGTCAAAATGATTATTTCGAATACGGTTCTTACTACTACAAATGTGTTTTACTCTTATTTCGTAATTTGTATAATACTCTAAGCAAGTTCCATTTCTTTCCCGTATACGTTTTTCTATGGGTGTCTATAAAACAAATAAAGAAAAACAAGTTGGTGAGTATATCAAGAGGGAAATGGCAACGCTATGAGACTTAGATGACGTCAAGGTTCGGTTATGAGGTGTTTCAGGGGTTCAGGACCAACAGATAGAACAGACGTATTCAGATAAAATTATATATTACCTGTACTGAGATTATAATATTATTTCTTTCTACGTATAATATTTTACTTCAATAAAAATAGTTAAATACAAAGGTTGTAAACCAGTATATGTGGTAAGAGGGAAGACAGACACAATCAAAGTCGTTTAGCAGTAATGAGACAACTCTCGGACAGCCTCGTCAAGCACCACTCTGCTTCGATTTGCTTTTCCAGCGTGTTGACTCGCGCTGTGTGCCTCCAATGTCAACAGTTTCTGGCGCCGTTGTCACGTTAACAAGTTTCTGGAAAAACAAGAGAATATTGAACTGTTGTAAAGTGTTGTATAGTGTCATCACTTCCACCGACTGAGACTCCTGAGTTGGATCAGGTATTTCTTGGCGTGTATTGTTTAACAGGTGAGGTTAGACCACACCTGATGTGGCCAGCTTGAAGCTACCTGTTGTCTCACTCACTTCCTTCTTATAATATGTAAAACAAATAGTTGGATTTGTTTGTCACCCCCCCCCGTGGCCGCGTTTATATATATCATGTGTCTGGCACTACGAATTTTATTTATTTTTTAATTTTGCCACGTACAGCGACTAGTTTATTGTGCACCCCACACTCATTACAAAGTATAGGTCACAAATGGTGTGTATAACAGACATAAGGACATAGAATGGAGGAAACTGCAGCGGGCCTATTGGCCCATACTGGGCAGTCCCATTTACGCCCAACCCCTATTGCTCATATAAGCATCCAACCTATGTTTGAAGCTACCCAGCGTATTCGAGTTAATGATGATAGTTGGTAACCAGTGTTTACCTATTTCGCGCCTAAATCTAAATTTGTCTAATTTAAAACCATTGTTACGAGTTCGCTCCTGGTTGGATAGTTTGAGTACCTTTGTAATGTCCCCTTTGTTTAGCCCTGACTTCCATTTATACACCTCTATCACGTCGCCCCTCGCTCTACGCCTCTCGAGGGAGTGCAAATTAAGATGCTTTAACCTGCCTCTGTACTCAAGGTTCCTAATGCCCGGGATTAGTCTTGTCATTCTCCTCTGAATTCTTTCCAAGGATTCTATATCCATTCTGTAATACTGTGACCAGAACTGCACTGCGTAATCCAGGTGAGGTCTCACAAGCGCAAGATATAATCTTAAGATGACCTCGCTAGTCTTGTAACTAACACTCCTTTGTATGAACCCCAGTACTTTATTAGCCTTGTTAAGAGCATAAACACATTGTTTGCTTGGCTTAAGGTTCCTACTTATCATTACTCCTAAATCTCTCTCGCAGTCGGATTTCTCTATGGCATCGTTGTTCATCTGGTAACTGGTTTCCTTGTTTACAACTCCTATACTGAGTACTTTACATTTGTCCACATTGAATTTCTTCTGCCATTTTTCAGACCATTCGAAGAATTTGTTTAGATCTTCATGTAGTTTTGCGGAGTCCTCGTCAGATTTAGTTACACGTCCTATTTTAGTGTCATCAGCAAATTTACTTATGTTGCTGTCTATGCTGATTTCTATGTCGTTTATGTATATAATAAATAATAATGGTCCAAGTACGAGCCTTGGAACTCCACTTGTGACGTTGTCCAATGGGACTTAGTGTCGTTAATGCTCACTGCTGTTTCCTGTCCTGTAACACGCCCTAATCCATTTAAGGATGTTACCTGATGCCATGTGCTTCTACCTTTCTAATTAGTCTTTCGTGGGGACTCTGTCGAAGGCTTTGCTAAAGTCGAGATATACACATCATATTTGTGCCCCTCGTCCACCGATTCGAAAAACTGATGAAAAGAATGTTAATAGATTAGTTAGACAAGAACGTCCGCTTGTGAAGCCATGCTGGGAATCATTGATCAATCGGTGCTTCTCCAGGTGATTTCGTATATGCGAAGCAGATGACTAACACCAGAAGAGTCGTTTGATTTCGTCCATTTTTCCGAGATGTTCTTGGGTGATAATGAGTAACGAGAACAATATGAAACGTTTTATTTTTCATTATATATATATATATATATATATATATATATATATATATATATATATATATATATATATATATATATATATATATATATATATATATATATATATATATATATATATATATATATATATATATTTTTTTTTTTTTTTTTTTTTTATTTATTTTTTTTTTCTACTATCATAAATCACTTGTATTGGGCAGGATATGAAGGATTTAGGGAAGTCGCTGGGTAAAAACACGGTGAAAAACCGGATTATACGACATTAAAATGATGTCTCTTCGTGCTCTGTATATGAAGAAAGTAATTATTTATCGTAAATATTCCCGCTCTTAGTTTACAACCGATCTGTTCGGTCCCCTGCATAAAATTGTTTTCATTAGTACCCGATATAAAAAGAAGTACTTTCTGTTTAATATGGCGGGGGGTATAGGGGGGCTGGCTAGGAAGAAAGGTTAGGTAGGTTTCTTTGGTTGGTTAGGTCAGGTTCTATTAGGTTCCGTGCATTGTCGTTTCTTTTTTATTACGACCACCCGAGGAATATTTGTGGACAAAATTCATGAAATCGAAGAGCGTGTTCTGATGTTAACCATCTGCTCCAGGATTACCAAGATTGACATAGGTTAGGTTAGGTTAGGTTATGTTACGTTATGTTACGTTATGTTACGTTAGGTTAGGTTAGGTTAGGTTGGTTCGTGTGGTTCACTCCATAAATGGTTTCACACCAATGTTTTTTTCCTCGCTTCCCCCACCGGATTTACATCCTATGCATTATAACAGACACATCAGTGAAGACCCTGCTCAAAAAATACACCAAGATACAAAGGGGCGGAACTGGACTGACCATGTTCCTATTTCGGTAAAACCATACATCTCTGGAATTAACTTAATATTATGTAGTAATATTTTAACCTTACTAAATAGTGTGTCGTGCTGTTACTAAATAGTGTGTCGTGCTGTTACTAAATAGTGTGTCGTGCTGTAGTGAACGTGTGTGTTTAGTTTCCATAACACTAATAGGACTGAACGAGTGTTGCATTGAGGCTACGGAACTAAAACCAGAATTTCTGGCAACAGTCAACATTAACTAGCCCAATATGGCGAACGTAAGCTAACAACGATCTTAACATGGCCAACGTACGCTAACTAAACGGTCTCAGGTTGTAATTGGGTTAGGTTAGGTTACGTTTGGTTAGGTTTGGTTTTGTTGGCTCATTCTCGGTGCCGGTACATGTCAACACTCACCCGGGACTGACTGTTCACGGAATTCTTACAAATGATTCTGAAATGTCCTGGACTTCGTTCTCAAACAAGAAACACTTATGTAATATTAATAAATAATAGAAATAAATACAAAGATAATAAGATGGACGCCACTTTATTTACTGGTAATTTTGGTTTTAGTCAGCAGTGATGGTGTTGAATCAAATTAGGGTGCGCAACCTGGTGGATACAGCGCTCGTTTCGAGGAGTCTCGAAACAAGTTTCCTGGTGGGAATTATTAGCTAGTGCTGTACTCAAAATATCGAAACTTCGAGATCTCTCCAGAGCTTCAAAAGGGTGGTATTCCTGAAACAAGATCAGGGCAAGAAGGTCATCGTAAATGGCGTCGTACACCCCACGACTGTTCTTGCAATTGGCCCCTAGTGCTAAGGGTCGTTGGTGTATGCCCTGGTCACACCCTCACTCCACCCAGTTGAATTAACGAACTTTTGACCCCGACTGGTACAGTCAGGGTCAAAAGTTTGCTAACTCTCCCAGCCAGCTATTGCTGCACTGTCTGCTTCTGATGCATGAACTTGAGTCTGTTACTTCGAACCTTTAGATTCATTCGTATCGGTTTCATGTTCTGGTTGGTACTGAGACAGTTTCAAACATCTGAAGCAGGCAGTGCAGCAACAGCTGGCTGGGAGAATTAACCAACTTTTGGGTGAGACTGTACCTCCATTCCCGTGACTCAGTTTCACTACGGAGAGCGAACTTTTGTCCCCGACTGTACTTTATGATTCAGGAAATTAGGGTGGTCGAGTGTAGTGCCGGGCAAGGTCTCTGAGACCTTCAGTGTGCTGTATCCCACTGTCTGTGAAATAAAGTTTTAATTTTTTGTGTATAGATGCAAATTCACTTCAGGGAAGGGAAAATGAAACAAGTTTAAACTAAATTATATAAAGTACAAAGCGTCATAACGACGTCCACTGAGAAACCTAACCTAACCTAACCTAACCTAACCTTTGTATGTATATGTTTACAAGACGGTGATGCTTCGTAGAAACAGTTTTTTTTTCACCATTAAATTTTATTTGTTTATAAGTCAGAATAAACTTGTCCTTAAAGGTAACATCAGAAACTATCGGTAAATAATGCAACCAATTATAAATTTGGCTCACTCAAGGAAGGTCGTACAGGCTGACTCAAGGAAGGTCGTACAGGCTGACTCAAGGAAGGTCGTACAGGCTGACTCAAGGAAGGTCGTACAGGCTGACTCAAGGAAGGTCGTACAGGCTGACCCAAGGAAGGTCGTACAGTACGTTGTCGTGATATTTCCCTTAGTTGAGGAAGTACAGTATTCAATTTATCCCAAAATGGTCGTTTGTCGATCATTTGGTCTAGACCTGACTGAGGGACCTGCGAGTGAGACCTGAGGGACCGGCGGGCGAGACCTGAGGGACCGGCCGGCGAGACCTGAGGGACTGGCGGGCGAGACCTGAGGGACCGGCGGGCGAGACCTGAGGGACCGGCGGGCTAAACTTGCGGGACCTACGGGCGAGACCTGAAGGACCGGCGGGCGAGACCTGAGGGACATACGGGCGAGACCTGGGGGACCGGCGGGCGAGACCAGAGGTAACTACGTACTAAACCTTCACTTGAGTTAGGAACCATAACGGGTTAGTGTTGAGATGCCTCGGTTAGGATCACCAGCATAATTTCCTTTACACGTCCCAGTTTAGGAACCACTTCTCTACCCACATACTGCATTTTTATTTCTCTTTTAGGTTTAGTATTATTCCCAATAAGAGTTTAAGGGAACTTTTCCTCGAGATTTTACTGTACATGTAGACATTTGAAGGCTCCTGTTTTATTTCAGTTTTCAATACTTCAATAGTTGGAGGCAGTAAATGACTAGAGAAATGCGAAGAGTTTGACAATCTGTAGGATGAATACGTGACTTTTCCTGAACAAAGGTGTGGAGGAGAGAGACTGGGGATTACAGTAAACGTTGGTGATGCTGTGGTGTAGTTCGTGATGCTGGCTTAAGGTGCTTGTTACTGTAGCCTTGGTCAGGGCACTAGAGAAGTACTTTCCGTCTGTCTGCCTGGCCGAAGATATACAAACTTGTTTTCAGTGTTCCGTATCAGCTCATTACACAGAAACTACTGTTAAGATTTTTCATTAAAGTCAATATAAACTTAGAAAACGATAACACAATGATTAAAATTAAATGACTTTGGGATTGTTTACAAAAATAACAAACAGACGGACATTGACAGTGAACAGATATATCATTGTTGTTGTTTTATTGTAAGTTAAATACATTGAGGATATTTGACTCCCTGTATCCTGGGAATTAAAAAATGAAAATGGACAGGTCCAAGCCGAGTTGGTGTACCGGTGGGGGGGGTTAGGCTGCAGGTCAAACAGAGTCCTGTGTACTGCATGCATTTCTTTATACCTCTGGACCTACACTGCACATGGGGGTACACTGAACATGTTAACCCACACTAGGCACATGTTACCCACACTCAGGCACAGTTAACCCACACTAGGCACATGTCCCCTGTGTAGGCACTGTAATAAACTAACCCACACTCAGGCACATTTAACCCACACTAGCACATGTTACACTAGGGCACATAACTCACACTCTACACTAGGCACATGTTAACCCACACTAGGCACATGTTAAACCCACACTCAGGGGCACATGTTAACCCACACTATGTTAACCCCACACTCAGCATGTTAACCCACACTAGGCCACACCCACACTAGGCACATGTTAATCCCACACTAGGCACATGGGCACATGTTAACCCACACTGCACAGCGCAGCAACTGCACCAGTTACATGTTAACCCACACTAGGCACATGTTAACCTACAATAACCCACACTAGCACATGTTAACCCACACTAGTATATGTTAACCCACATTCAGGCACATGCTAACCACACTCAGGCACATGTTAGGCACTCACACTAGATACATGTTAACCCACACTAGGCACATGTACATGTTAATCCCACACTAGGCACACATGTTAACCCACACTAGGCAGCACATGTTAACCCACACTCAGGCACATGTTAACTCCCACACCAGGCACATGTTAATATGTTAACCTACACTAGGCACATGTTAACCCACACTAGCACACATGTTAACCTACACTAGGCACATGTTATCCACACTAAGCACATGTTAAATCCCACATAGGTATACACATATGTTAACACAAGATACATGTTACCCACACTAGGCACACATGTTAACCTAGCACATGTTAGGCACATGTTAACCTACACCAGGCACATGTTAACCCACACCAGGCACACACATGTTAACACACTAGGCACATACAACCTGCCACACTAGGCATATGTTAACCCACACTAGGCACATGTTAATACACTATACACACCCACACTAGGCACATGTTAAACCTACATTAGGCACACATGTTAACCCACACTAGGCACATGTTAACCTACACTACACATGTTAACTCACACTAGACACATGTTAACCCACACTAGGCACATGTTAACCCACACTAGGCACATGTTAACCCACACTAGGCATATATACAACCCCACACTAGGCACATGTTAACCTACACACACATGTTAACCCACACTAGGGCACATGTTAACCACACCAGCACACATGTTAACCCACACTCAGATACAGGCACAACCCACACCAGTACATGTTAACCCACACAGGCATGTTAACCTACATCAGGCACAACATGTTAACCCACACTAGGCACATGTTAACCATGTTACACTAGGCACATGTTAACCCACACTCAGGCACATGCACACTCAGGCACATGTTAACCTACACTCACACTAGGGCACATGTTAACCACACTAGGCACATGTTAACCCACACTAGGCACATGTTAACCTAAACTAGGCATATGGCAGGCACATGTTAATAACCCACACTAGGCACATGTTAACCCACACTAGGCACATGTTAACCCACACTAGGCACATGTTAACCCACACTAGGGCACATGTTAACCCACACCAGCATAGTTAACTCACAACCACACTAGGCACATGTTAACCTACACTAGGCACATGTTAACCCACACTAGGCACATGTTAACCCACACTCAGGCACATGTTAACCCACACTCAGGCACACATGTTAACCCACACCAGGCACATGTTAACCAACAGTGCCATGTTAACCCACAGCCATGTTAACCCACACTAGGGCACATGTTAACCACACCAGGCATATGTTAACACACTAGGCACATGTTAACATGTTAACCACACTAGCACATGTTAACCCACACTAGCAACATGTTAACCCATACACTCAGGCACATGTTAACCCACACTCAGATACATGTTAACCCACACTCAGGCACATGTTAAACCACACTAGGCATATGTTAAACCCACACTAGGCACATGTTAACCCACACTCAGGCACACATGTTAACCCACACTAGCACATGTTAACCCACACCAGATACATGTTAACCCACACCCCACACTACATGCTGCACTAGGCACATGTTAACCCACACTAGGGCACCTGCCACCATGTTAATCCACACAGGATACATGTTAACCTCACATAGGCACATGTTAACCCACACACCAGCACATGTTAATCCACACCCAGGCACACATGTTAACCCACACTCAGGCACATGTTAACCCACACTAGCACATGTTAACCCACACTAGATACAGGGCACATGTTAACCCACACTAGGCATATGTTAACCCACACCCACACTACTCAGGCACATGTTAACCCACACTAGGCACATGTTAAACAGGCACATGTTAATTTACACTAGATACATGTTAACCCACATCTAGGCACACAATCCCACACTAGTATATATATGTTAACCTACACTAGGCATATGTTAACTCCACACAGGCACATGTTAACCTACTCATAGGCACATGTTAACCCACACACACATGTTAACCCACACTACATGTTAACCTAGGCACATGTTAACCACACCACAAGTTAACCCACACCTGCACATGTTAACCCACAGCACATAACCCACACTACATATGTTAATCCCACACTAGGCACATGTTAACCCACACATAATAGGCACATGCACACATGTTAACCCAAGGCACATGTTAACCCACACAGGGCACATGTTAACCTACACTAGGCACATGTTAATCTACACTAGGTACATGTTAACCTACACTAGGTATATGTTAACCTACACTAGGCATATGTTAACCTACACTAGGCACATGTTAACCTACACTAGGCACATGTTAACCTACACTAGGCACATGTTAACCTACACTAGGCACATGTTAACCTACACTAGGCATATGTTAACCCACACAAGGCACATGTTAACCTACACTAGGCACATGTTAACCTACACTAGGCACATGTTAACCTACACTAGATACATAAGCATTCCATCAACAAGAGGTAGAAACATGTACCTCACCGGTGTGTTCACTGTCAATACTCGTTTCCATTATTGTCACTACATCTCAATCGTGGTGAGTTGATCAATAATCCTTGTACTAATTTCTTTGTGGGGGACTTGAGGATGTTGTCTGGACACCATAGTGGTAAACGATAGGTGTGTGTGTGTGTGTGTTTGTGTGTGTGTGTGTGTGTGTGTTCAATGAGAATAATGTATTACTACTACTACTACTATTACGCCGACGACGACTGTCTACTATTACTGCTACTACTGTGTTCTTTAATATGGCCCCCAACCTCCCCCGCACATATTATTACCTAACTATCGTAATACAAAGGTATCTACCCAAGCTGAGTTAGTTAAACCGCATTAGGTGACTGTTGCCTCATAGTCTATGTATGCCACTATTGTTGGTTAAGGGTCGACGATCGTGTTCCCTTGAGACACAACAGAGCAGACCTGAGCGAAGAGAATGAAAGATAACACCTCAACCAGGCCCTAACTAAACTTTGTACCGGTTATGAATTATTGATATTTCACCTGGTAACATCTTAATGTAACTTTGTGGTGGAGACTAATAGAGTATGTTATCTTCATCACTGTCACACCTCGATGTAGAGTGTAGGCCTATCACTGACTGTTAATTCATAGGAGTAACAAGTAATCTTAGTTTGTATTCGTTTCAGAGTAATTAATGTCCACACAAACACTACATGGCTTTCTTATTTATTAACCAAAATATATGCAAACTATGTTGTTGCTTCACAATGAGGAAGGATTTGCTGGCATTTGGGTGGTACCTTATTTGTGGACCACATGATGTTGTCAGGTCCCACCACTTTTTTATATCCTCAACTTTTCCTGCTCCTGTCAGGTCATCAGCCTCCACTACTTATTTGACCTTGGTTGTCTCATAATTTAATCTATGTTGAAACACGGATAGACTTAATGTATACATTGCCATGGCTATTGGGTCTTCCTGTGTTGTTCCCTCGGCTGACAATATGGCAGTGTCTTCAACTAGGGCCTTGAAGCTCGTCATGCATCTGGTTCCACATATGTTGCAAAGCTTGGACGCTTGATTTTAATATTGTGCAGTGTAGTCTTATGACTGAGAACGTTGAAAGCATTGGGGGCGTCTACCAGGAGTACAGCTTCTCAGTCATGCTACTCAAAATATCTTTCTCTTGGCATGAGTGGCAGCTTCACCCCTGCCTGGTGGCCGGCACATACTTCCAGGTTACCATCTGCTGCCCTGACATCATATTTAACCACCTCCATTATGCAATTGCCGATAATTTTTCTCAGCACTTCCTCCACCCCTATAGGCCTACATCCTAGATTTTTATCCAAGGGGATGAGGCGGCTGGTCATTAGAGCTTGTAATTGTTGGTAGCAAGAGGTTGCCACCTTTCTTGCAAGAGAAACAATGGTTTAGTAATGGTCGTTAAGCTGCATCGCTAAACTTATTATTGATGAGGATGAGTCTCCATTCACTGTCGTCCAGGCCAGATGGTCTGACCCCTCCATGGGTCTTCAGTGCCTTTTTCCACACCCTCTCTCCTGTTATTTTCTCGAACATAGCTGCATTTGATGGGGTATACTCACCCTGGAACCTGATGCCTTCAACTTCACCTGCAGGAGGGTGTTTCTCCTCTGTTTATTGGCAGTATCCAATCTGAAGTCTCCTCTGTGAGAGATCTTATTGCCGAGGTCATTTTTCCACTCCGCATCTTTTTACTGAACCTCCTGGCCTCGTATAACCGTCTGGCTTGGGAGTATGAGATTTATAATTCTTGTATCCTGTCTGTACCAGTCAGCATAATGCATTAACACTTGTATCTAAAAATGGCTTACTGTACTGACTTTGTTAGAGGTAATTCTGTAAGTAGGAGTCGTGAGAGTTTTCTGCACAACATAAGGAACGTACACATTTATAATGGGAATGTTTTAAATACTTCACTCCTATGAAACAATAGAAGTCACTCCATGCACAACCTCTCCTTATTACAACCATTGTCAGGTGTTATGCTCCACCACTGAGGCTGTAGTTGAACAATCAATATCTACCTTCTGTGTTGTAGTAAAATTAATGGTATAGAAGAGAAAAATATCATGTGATACTATAGTAGTTCATAATTCGCGGGTGATACTATATAAGTTCACATTGAACAAGTCTGTAGTACCTCAACAATTGTTCAACCCTTATGTTCAGAGAATCCGGAGGGCCTTGGGACCTCTTGTCACCTTGCAAGGCTTGATCGTGAAAAAAAAACATTGATCAATTCGTTTTGCTTGCCAAACAAACAAACATTACTGCAGTAATCCATAGTAAAACAGCTTTAATGAGGCTTATCATAGCTTGGTAGGTATATACTGTTTATGTAATCTGGAAATATACACGCTATGTCGGGGGTTTATTCTGTTCCAAGAGCTCCGAGGGTCTTGTAAGTTACTACCTACAGAAACAATGTGAGACGTCACAAGATGGTGGATACTTTGTTTTGAGTATCGCAAGAGGCAGGACTTACAACCTCGTGGATAGCCTTACTGTAACCTTATGGTCCGGGAGCCCCAGTCAGTAAGAGATGACTGACTGGTCTCTTTCACCATAAAACACTTGCTGGTCAAGTGTCCCAGTTCTGGAGTACTTTGGAGGCGGCATCTCGCTAGGACTCAGGGTTAAGATGGTAACTTACGCCTGTCCTTGGTTCTCGGAGCAGATGTCTTATTCCAGAAGATAAAGTTAAGTTCATAGAGGAGGCTGACCCCCTCCAGAAAATGTTAGGTAGTTTTTCTCATATTTTTAGTTATAATTATGAATATATGTGTGTGATATATTTATGAATTCATGTTATATATTTTTTTTAATAGAGAACAACCCTTTATGAGAATACAGCGTCACATGACAAACTGTGGCGGCGCCAGATGCACTATATATAAATCAGTTAATCATAATAATTTAATAACCTTATGGGCAATCTTATGGGATCACATGAAGATTAGACACCCTGGATAGCAGAGTAGTTCTTAAGCTTCAGGTATTGGTCAGTTTAAGGTCAAGAATGTTTTTACCGCGTGTATGATAGTTAACAGCTTGTGGTAAATGCAGTAGTCTGTAACATGGGTACCTGACTCTGAGGTGATCTGAGTTGGTAATGAGGTGGTTCATTAGTGGTTGTGGTAGGTGAAGGTGGTTGATGAGTGGCTGTGGTAGGTGGAGGTGGTTGATGAGTGGCTGTGGTAGGTGGAGGTGGTTGATGAGTGGCTGTGTTAGGTAAAGGTGGTTGATGAGTGGCTGTGGTAGGTGGAGGTGGTTGATGAGTGGCTGTGGTAGGT
>NW_024718289.1:0-3652 GCF_018991925.1 Homarus americanus | reverse complement strand
CTACCACCACCACCGCCACTACCACCATCACCACCACCACTACCACCATCACCAACACCGCCACTACCACCGCTGCCAGCACCGCTACCATCATCACCACCATCACCACCACCGCCACTACCACTACTACCACCACCATTACATACTCGTACCATTATCACCTCTACATACCACTACCAACCTCTATATATCATTACCACCACTACCACCACCTTCATTCCACCATTACCGCCACCAGTACTACCATCACTACTACCACAACACACCATCACCTCCACCATCACTACATACCAACACCATCACCACCACTACCTCCTCCACACCCCTGTACTGTGTTCCACCTCTTTCTCCTTTTCCCCCTCTTCCTTTTTCTTCTTCTGTCCTCCTCTCCTTTCCTCTCCTCTCCTCTCCTCTTTATACTGCAGTCTACCACCTCCACATCTTCCTTCTCCTCCTCCTCCCAACCCCCATCTTTCTCCTCCTCCTCCTCCTCTATATACGGTGTCGTCTCCTCCGCGTCTTGTGACAGTAGTTTATGTTAAGAGGACCCTAAGTCATGTTTTGTAGGCACGTTCAGACCCTGTTATGTACGTTCAGACCCTCTTATGTACGTTCATACCGTCTTATGTACGTTCAGACCCTCTTATGTACGTTCAGACCCTCTTATGTACGTTCAGACCGTCTTATGTACGTTCAGACCCTCTTATGTACGTTCAGACCCTCTTATGTACGTTTAGACCCTCTTATGTACGTTCAGACCATCAGACCATCTTACACTCAGACCATTTGATATTCGTTCAGACCATCCTTTATACGTTCAGACCATCAGACCATCTTCTATGCGTTCAGACCATCAGATCATCTTATAGTCAGACCATCTTCTATGCGGTCAGACCATCAGATCATCTTATACTCAGACCATCTTCTATGCGGTCAGACCATCAGATCATCTTATACTCAGACCATCTTCTATGCGGTCAGACCATCAGATCATCTTATACTCAGACCATCTTCTATGCGGTCAGACCATCAGATCATCTTATACTCAGACCATCTTCTATGCGGTCAGACCATCAGATCATCTTATACTCAGACCATCTTCTATGCGGTCAGACCATCAGATCACCTATTTACGTTATCACCAAATTCTGGGTTTCCTGAGTGTAAGGTTTATTGTCGGGCAAGTAGAGCATATTGATACACCTGGGAATGATCACCACCACTACTATCACCATCATCACCACTGCTATCACCACCGTCAACACCATCATCATCATCACCACCACCACCACCACCACTACTACTACTACTACCACCACCATCAACACCATCACCACCACTATCACCACCGTCAACACCATCATCATCACCACCACCACCACTACTACTACCACCACCATCAACACCATCACCACCACTATCACCACCGTCATCACTATCATCATCACCACAACCATTATTATTATCATGATCATTATTCCTCTTCTTTGCTTCGATTATTTTGACTTTCTTTTTTCTTCCTTTCTTTCTCTCTCTTTAACAGTGTCCTGTCTGTGTTCAGTTTAACCCTTCCTCTCTCTCTCTCTCTCTCTCTCTCTCTCTCTCTCGCTTCCCCTCTTCCTCTTTTCCCCTCTAACCCCCCCCCCCCCCTCGTCTTTTCCCTCTCCCCTCAAAGAACACACTGAATTAAGAGAGAGAGAGAGAGTTTGTTTTTATGGACTTTTTCTTGCCTCTATTCTACTTCTTTCTTATCTTCACTTTTATTTACCTATTTACTCTATTCTTTCTTGTACTGAGGGTTATTCTTCCTTCCTTCCTTCCTTTATCCCTTTCATGTTCATCATTCCTTTTCTACCTTTCTTTTCTTTTTTTCTTTTTTTTAGCTTTTCTTTTTTCTCACTTTGCTTGGGGTCCTCCTCCTCCCTCTCCTCCTTTTTACTTTTCTTCTGTTCCATTTATTTTTCCTTCAACTACATGTATTCTCCTTCTCCTCCACCTCTTTTTAACCCTTTTTTTTCCCCTTGTTCCATCTTTTTTTCCTCCCTCTTCAGCTCCTCTCATCTCTCCCCCTCCCCCCCCCCATCTTACACCCTCGGGGACTCTGGTGCCGACACACAGCAGACCAGCCCTCTCAACGTCACCTCACCACCACCACTACCACCACCACCGCCACCACCTCCCCACCACCACCCCACCACACCATCACCACCACCACCACCACCACCGCCACCACCCCACCACCACCACCACCACCACTGCCACCACCACCACCACCTCACCACCTTCCACCCACACCACCCACCACCACCACACCACCACCACACCACCACCCTCCACCTCACTACCACCACCACCACCGCCACCACCTCACTCGCTACTCACCACCACCACCACCACCACCTCACCACCACACCTCCACCTCACTACCACCCACCACCACTTTCGGCCAATTAGCCCCACACCACCAAAGCACCTCCACCACCACCACCACCACCACCACACCACCACCACCACCACCACCACCACCACCACCACCACCACCACCTCCACCTCACTACTACCACTCACCACTGCCACCACCTCACTAACACTGCCACCTCATTATACACTTAACACCATTACCACCACCATCACTACCACCACCATCACTACCACCACCACTATTGCCACCACCACCACTTAGCCATCTCACCACCAAAGGGACAACACTACAGCTGACCAGAAGGCAGGCGACCGTTCGTTTGGCCTAGCATCTTTGACCTTACCCCAGGCGCTGTTGATCGCTCGTGTTGGCGCTGTCTATTTGAAAATGACTTAATCTTTTTGCCCGGCGTTCCCCCTCCTTCCCTCACGGGGGATTTATTCGATTGATGGGGAATAATCCCTGGCTTCTTAATCCCTCGCCGCTCTTAAAACAGATCACAGCGATTGAAAGAAAGGTCCCGGATAGTGTATTTCCTGTCCTTTTAGACGGCGGATAACTTAATGGACGGGAAACTGTCCATTTTTCCGTCCCCTCCAGAGATTAGCCTCCTTGAGTACTACTCCCTCCCTCCCTTCTTCCTCCCACCCCTTCCTCCTCCCACCCCTTCCTCCCACCCCTCCCTCTCTCTCCCTCCCTCTCTCTAGCTTCCCCCTCTCTCTCCCTCTTTTTGCTTCCATTCTTCTCCTTATCCTCCCCCCCTCTCTCTCTCCTTCCCCCCTCCTCGTTCCTCCTCCCTACCCTCTCTCTCCCTCCTTCCACCCTGCATCCTTTTCCCCCATCCCTCCTCCCTCCCTCCTCCTCCCTCCCTCCCTCCCTCCCTCCCTCCCTCCCCCTCCTGTCGTCTTTTTAAGGGACGAGCCTGAACAAATTCCAGCTGGTTGAGTTCCTCTCCTCTACAGCCTATAACTTGCCATCATCTCCAGCGATTTAAACTGTTTTTGAGCGAGGCTGGGCGGACCCTGGCCACATATCTATGCAGTGGCGACATGATGACGTTGCTCTCCAGGATGTGAAAAGAGGCAGCCAGGATTTCCCATTTTTACAAGTTTTTAAAATAAATCAAGATGTTGCTTAGAGAGATGCTCTCCTGGCCCTCCCCAGATCTCCCCCACCCTCCCCAGAACCTCCCCACCCTCCTCCCCCAGATCCCCTCACCTCCCCAGACTT
>NW_024718288.1:0-24323 GCF_018991925.1 Homarus americanus | reverse complement strand
CCCAAGAATAAAATGGCAGCCCATCCCCCCACAGAACTGGTGGTCAAGACCACTAGACCTAAGAGGAAGAACACCTCCCCCCTTTCTTCCTACACACATGACAGCAAAAGAATTATAAAATACACACATCCAACTAAATCTATAATTAAAGTAAATCTATTCGGCACTACCCCAAAGAAAACAGGAAACAACCCCGACACGAACCTAGCACACTCCACTCATCCTCCCGACTCCCCCACACACACAGTCAGGTAACCGCCCATCCCTCACCTACATACACCACACTCAGACCTCGCTCACAGTCACTCGACAAGTTAGACCTCATCCCTGCACCCCAGAATTTCAATCTCATATAAGTAACAAATTATACAACATGATCACCATTATGCAATACAACTGTAGAGCATATCACTCAAACAGACACGCCATCTCTCTCCTCATACAAGAACACAACCCAGACATCCTCCTCCTTAACTCAACATGCACAAACACAAAAATCAAGCACTTCGGCTACACAAGCAGACAATCACCCCACGAACTATTCGAGGGCGTTGCAATCCTCATCAGATCCTCCATGAAACACGAATTCATCACCAACTTTGCCTTCAAACACTTCATGGCCGCCAAGATCGACACTCAACACGGACAGATTATCATCTGCACAACATACTCAAGACCTAACTCGCGTATCCCCTTCACAGACCTAAACTCCATCTTTAACAACTCACACCTACCTGTAATACTAATGGCCGACCTCAATGCACACCACACCGCATTCCAACACAACCGCATCGACCCCCTTGGCCAACAACTACACGCTTTGGTCACTCACAAAAACCTTCACCACATTGGCCCTTTCTTCCCCACATTCTACGCTGCTCACGGCAAAGGCACTCCAGACATCGTCATCACCAACACCCCTGCCCTCCAATTCCAACACTACATCACTCCTGGCCCCCTATCAGGCTCAGACCACATTCCCATCACTCTTCACCTCTCCAACAATCCCATCCTCCTCCCAACAACCTCACCTCAATACCAGTATCAACACGCAGATTGGGATGCCTTCAAAACCACACTCTCTGAACAACAATACACACTCAACCTCGAACACCAACCCACTAGGATGATTGAGGAAACCTGGACACACCTTTTCAACACTATCACCGCCATAGCAGATACACACATTCCTAAACACCGGTTCAAGAAAAAATACTCCTTCACACCCTCCATAAGAACTCAACGCCTACTTCACTGCTACAGGACACGATTCGAACTAAACAAACTTAACCTAGCACCAGTTTACACAGACATCACCACACTAAGAACACACATCATCCACAGCCTCCTTCAAGACCATGAGGTTCACTGGGCAAAACTCGTAGAGGCTGCCCAGGAACACAGAACACATAACCCCCGAGAATTTTGGCAAAGGATCGCCAAGCTGAAAGGAACTGCAAAACCCCCCTTTGATCACCTGCTAGTAAATGGTAGGAAAATCAATGAGCCAGCCGACGTAGCACAAACACTAAAACAACACTGGGAACACATTTTCCACCCACACCCCCCACACAACAAAGGTACATCTTAAACCACATAAACAACATCACCACACACATGCAAACACTTCACGACAGAACAACTCCTGACAACACAATAGATACCTCCACTCTCACACAGGACCACACCCTCACTGCTCCTTTCACCCCAACAGAAGTCAAACAAGCACTGGAAAAAACCAAAAAGAAAACACCGGGTGACAGCAATATTGGTCAAGCAATCCTGAAGCACCTGCCCTCAGAAACAGTCACAGCCATTACATACCTCGACAACACCCAACTGGCTACAGGTTACTTCCCAAAACTCTTTAAGACAGCCACAGCCGTCATGATACCTAAACCAAACAAAAACCCAACAGATCCTCAAAACTACAGACCGATCAGTATACTAGAAGTCTTAGGAAAAACTTTTGAAAGACTATACAACACCCGCCTCAGATACCACCTTGAAGATGAACAACTACTGTCCTACAAGCAGTTCGGCTTCAGAGCACACCACTCAACCCAAGACGCACTCAATATAATGACAAACTACCTCCACATGAACAAAGATGCATACAAGATAGCACTCATCACAAAAGACGTACAAAAAGCCTTCGACACAGTTTGGCACGAAGGATTAAAATACAAGATATGCACCAATTTTAACCTCCCTCAAAAATCACAGCAATTACTATGTAACTTCCTAACAGACAGAAAAATGAGGATAAAAGTCACACCTGCCTTCTCTGACCACTTCACACTGCACGCAGGAGTCCCACAAGGATCAGTCCTGTCCCCAACACTATACATTCTTTACACAAACGACTTACCCGACCCCTTACACATCGACTCTCTGACAATACAGTACGCCGACGATGTAACCCAACTAGTCAGACACAGAACTCTTGATCACCTAACAGACAAAGCACACAGGGAACTCGAACAAGTTACACAATGGGAACTCCGATGGCGAATACAAACCAACCCGAACAAAGCACAAATCACCTACTTCGGCACCAAAAGACGACAACCACGTCACATTTACCTAAACCCCTACATCGCCTACCCTTCACCTATAACTGTCAAACGAACAAACACAATCCTAGGAGTCACATTCAACGACACCCTCACCATGACACCACACACCAATATGAAGGCTTTGATCGCAAACAAAACACTCGGGAAAATATACAGATTCAGAACCGCATCAATCAAAACCAAAACACACCTATTCAAAGCCCTCATGCGCCCACTATTGACTTATGCACCTAACACACTCCAGCTAGCACCACCATCAAGCGCCAAGAAACTTCAAGTCATACAAAACAAAGCACTAAGATTCATCCATAACACACACTGGTCATCCTTCACCCGAAATAGTCATCTACATGAACTCAGCTCCCTCCCCCCACTTAACATCTACTGGAGACAACTAGGTGACAAACAAATAGAATCACTCCTCACTACTTACCCCCAATGGCAGGATTATTTCGACAACATCATACTCCCACGCAGATTCAGAGACAGAAATCCCTCCATACTAAAAAAACCAAACACTCCCCTCCCACCTCCCTTGTATTAATAACTTCCCTATAACCACACCCAACAATTTCCCCCCAAATTAAACCTAACCTCTCCTTAACCCTCACCCAACGATTCCCACCCAACCTAACCAAATCAACCTAACTTAATAACCTAACCTCTCCTCAGCCCACACCCAACGATTCCCACCTAACCTAACCCAACCAACCTAACCTAACTTAAGCTTAACCTAACCTCTTCTCAACCCCACACCCAATAATTCCCACCCAACCTAACCTAACCTTACCTGACTTGACCAATTCCCTCCTCCCCCCCCTCACTCCAAACCCCACGCCACCAACTCAAACTCAAGACCACTCCGACAAAAAAATAAATAAATAAATAAATAAATAAAATAAATAAATAAATAAATAAAAACTAACCCACTCAGCCTGCACTAACACCCCCCCCCTAAAAAAGAAAGAATAGACCCTAACAATCCCCCCAAAATAAAAACCTAACATACCCAGCCGTTACTAACAATCCCACACAAAATAAAAAATAACCATTCTACCATTAACTAACCACACCCTATCACTCCTCCCAAAAAAAATACCTAACTTACCCATCCCATACTAACTCAGATGACGTGTACGTCTCCCTTAGCCAATAAGGTCGGGGAGAGGTGCACAGTACCTGTACGCAAACCCTCTCCCTCATGAATGTTACCAACACTGTTTTATGGGCACCTCCCTTAGCCAATATGGTCGGAGAGGTGTACCTAACAATATGGTACCAACATACAGATGACATGAACGCCTCCCTTAGCCAATAAGGTCGGGAAGGGGTGCATTGTACCTGTACTCAAACCCTCTCCCTCTAGAATGGGACCTGGAACTTAGAATACCTGCAAGAGCCTACAACGCAATTGCAGAAGTCCTTTACAAGCCAAAGGAATAGATACAATAATTAACCCAAATCCTGGCCACATACAGAGCCCTACGCAATTGCAGAAGTCCTTTACAAGCCAAAAGGAAAGAATGAAAGCAATAATAACCCAACTCTGCCAACCACTAATAAAACCTACAATCCTCCCAAAAGAAAATCTTAACTCACCCAATCTTACTCACAATCCCTCCAAAAAAAAAAAAAAAATGCTGGCCTCCATCCAATCACTAATCAACATCTTCGAAATCCTCCCAAAAGAAAATCTTAACTCACCCAATCTTACTCACAATCCCTCCAAAAAAAAAAAAAAAATATTAACTCAACTTATCCAACCACTAATCAACTCCTACAATCCTCCCAAAAGAAAAACTTAATATACCCGACCTTTCTAACAACCCCCTTCGACCCCCCCTTAAAAAAAATACACATGACTCAATACAACTATTCATTAGCCACACAAATCATATCACCCCTAAGAAATCCTACCATACTATAAATTAACCTAACAACCTCCAAAGCCCCCTTCTCCTCTCCTCGCCTCCCCTCTCCTCTCCTCTCCTCCCCCCTCCTCCCGACAACCGAACCATACCTGACCTTATATCAATTATCCTAACCCTCCCCCTCTCCCCTTACTACATTTCCACGCAAACGCATACACACTCACACAACAACCCCCCCGAAGCAAAAAAGTAATTCACCTCAACTCAACATACAACCTCCACCCCCGCCAATCCCCAAACACAAACTCCCCCACCCCCGCCAGACAAAGCCTCTCATAACACCACAACTCTCCAAAACCAAATCAAACATACCCAACCTCTATACCAGCCACTGTCAACAATATCGACCTAACTCAAGACTGAAACCAAACAACCTATATCTCACTCTCATCTCCGTTCACATTTTGACAAAGCTCAAATCTGTCCCCTGCTATTACTAAAAACTCTCCTACGATACGCTCATCCTTCCTTACTATGAATACTTTGACATTTCAAGCTCAAAGATTCAAAACCCTTCCTCCAACTCGCTCTGTTCCTCTTTGACATAGCTCAAAGACTTTACCTTCATCTTTCTCCAAACAACCCTACGACTACCAAAATTTCCATATTTTCACCTTCTCTGTTTGATTTGATCGTGTGTGGCCTGTGCGTCCGTCCACCTGCGCTTCTCGGCTTGCACCGCCGCCGTGGCGGGGCGGTTCTTCCTCCGCTTTGCCAACGCTGCCTAAGCTAGACGACAACCAGAGCACCAGCGTTGGCCCTTTGCTTGCCGGGACCTGCTCCCGCCCTCCCTCTGCCTCGTCCTGATTGTGATTGTTGCACCCTCAGGGCATTTTGCCTTCCCCCTCACGCAAGCTGTGTTTAGCCACTGCACCTGTTCTCTCCTTCTAAAATTCACTTCCATCCTCCCTTTATTCTTCCTCTGAACCTCCTTCCCCCCTGTCACTAGCATTTTTCTGATCTTCTTCTGGCTGTACGCGGAGGGTGATCCCACCTATTCTTGACAACCCAAACCTTTTGAATGAGCTCAACTCACACAACACCTCCCAAATGATATATGCAGCTTAGATGGGAACTCTCCCCATGTTAAAAATCACCAGAGCTACACAAACTGACGCCATCAAATTAAAATCTTACGGAATAAAAATCGGCAACAATATCATCCCCTCAAGAGACATTGAATTCCAACACTTCATACAAGTGCACCAATGTTTCAATTGCTACCAATTCGGGCACAGCACCAACCGTTGCAGTAACACAATAACTTGCTCAAAGTGTGCCAATCAAGGCCACTCCTACCGAAACTGCACTGCCACGGTAACAAAATGCTGCAACTATAAAGGCCCTCACGCTGCCATCAGCAACAAGTGCAAAATCAGACTCGACAATAGCACAACACCACTCCCTCCCCGCCAACCCTCACCTCCTACAGCACCTCCCACAGCACCACCTCCACCTCCCCACCACTCACTCCCTACTGCCACGACCCTCCCCACCCGCACTTGCTGGACCAACAACCTGACCGCCCCGCCACCCTCACCCGACATTGACGCAAAAATTACCACTATCATACTTCTGGCACATACCCTAAGCAATGGAAACAGGTCTCTTTTTCTGAAACTGGCAATTGATGGTTTGAAGGCGAATGGCCTCCCTACCATACACATTCCTGATTCCTTCAGAACAGGTCCGGACCTCATCTTCCCCACTGCCCCCATCTCCGACCGGACCAACATGCCACCCCCTCCCCCCAGAGAAACCACTGCAATCTCCCTCCGCCCCTCCACTTCTGCCATGCCCACACCTGACTTATCTCACCAATCTACTATTACCTCACCCCCCAGAGTAATCAGTCCAAAACCTCCCGGCCCCTCCACCTTGACCTTGCCTACACCTGACTTTTCCCACACGACTACGATGAACTCCCGGACCACAAAAATCCGAACCAAACCCAATCTTCCCCTAACACCTCAGACTCCCAAGAATAAAATGGCAGCCCATCCCCCCACTAAACTGGTGGTCAAGACCACTAGACCTAAGAGGAAGAACACCTCCCCCCTTTCTTCCTACACACATGACAGCAAAAGAATTATAAAATACACACATCCAACTAAATCTATAATTAAATCTATTCGGCACTACCCCAAAGAAAACAGGAAACAACCCCGACACGAACCTAGCACACTCCACTCATCCTCCCGACTCCCCCACACACACAGTCACGTAACCGCCCATCCCTCACCTACATACACCTCACTCAGACCTCGCTCACAGTCACTCGACAAGTTAGACCTCATCCCTGCACCCCAGAATTTCAATCTCATATAAGTAACAAATTATACAACATGATCACCATTATGCAATACAACTGTAGAGCATATCACTCAAACAGACACGCCATCTCTCTCCTCATACAAGAACACAACCCAGACATCCTCCTCCTTAACTCAACATGCACAAACACCAAAATCAAGCACTTCGGCTACACAAGCAGACAATCACCCCACGAACTATTCGAGGGCGTTGCAATCCTCATCAGATCCTCCATGAAACACGAATTCATCACCAACTTTGCCTTCAAACACTTCATGGCCGCCAAGATCGACACTCAACACGGACAGATTATCATCTGCACAACATACTCAAGACCTAACTCGCGTATCCCCTTCACAGACCTAAACTCCATCTTTAACAACTCACACCTACCTGTAATACTAATGGCCGACCTCAATGCACACCACACCGCATTCCAACACAACCGCATCGACCCCCTTGGCCAACAACTACACGCTTTGGTCACTCACAAAACCTTCACCACATTGGCCCTTTCTTCCCCACATTCTACGCTGCTCACGGCAAAGGCACTCCAGACATCGTCATCACCAACACCCCTGCCCTCCAATTCCAACACTACATCACTCCCGGCCCCCTATCAGGCTCAGACCACATTCCCATCACTCTTCACCTCTCCAACAATCCCATCCTCCTCCCAACAACCACACCTCAATACCAGTATCAACACGCAGATTGGGATGCCTTCAAAACCACACTCTCTGAACAACAATACACACTCAACCTCGAACACCAACCCACTAGGATGATTGAGGAAACCTGGACACACCTTTTCAACACTATCACCGCCATAGCAGATACCCACATTCCTAAACACCGGTTCAAGAGAAAATACTCCTTCACACCCTCCATAAGAACTCAACGCCTACTTCACTGCTACAGGACACGATTCGAACTAAACAAACTTAACCTAGCACCAGTTTACACAGACATCTCCACACTAAGAACACACATCATCCATAGCCTCCGTCAAGATCATGAGGTTCACTGGGCAAAACTCGTAGAGGCTGCCCAGGAACACAGAACACATAACCCCCGAGAATTTTGGCAAAGGATCGCCAAGCTGAAAGGAACTGCAAAACCCCCCTTTGATCACCTGCTAGTAAATGGTAGGAAAATCAATGAGCCAGCCGACGTAGCACAAACACTAAAACAACACTGGGAACACATTTTCCACCCACACCCCCCCACACAACAAAGGTACATCTTAAACCACATAAACAACATCACCACACACATGCAAACACTTCACGACAGAACAACTCCTGACAACACAATAGATACCTCCACTCTCACACAGGACCACACCCTCACTGCTCCTTTCACCCCAACAGAAGTCGCACAAGCACTGGACAAAACCAAAAAGAAAACACCAGGTGACAGCAATATTGGTCAAGCAATCCTGAAGCACCTGCCCCCAGAAACAGTCACAGCCATTACATACCTCTACAACACCCAACTGGCTACAGGATACTTCCCAAAGCTCTTTAAGACAGCCACAGCCGTCATGATACCTAAACCAAACAAAAACCCAACAGATCCTCAAAACTACAGACCGATCAGCATACTAGAAGTCTTAGGCAAAACTTTTGAAAGACTATACAACACCCGCCTCAGATACCACCTTGAAGATGAACAACTACTGTCCTACAAGCAGTTCGGCTTCAGAGCACACCACTCAACTCAAGACGCACTCAATATAATCACAAACTACCTCCACATGAACAAAGATGCATACAAGATAGCACTCATTACAAAAGACGTACAAAAAGCCTTCGACACAGTTTGGCACGATGGATTAAAGTACAAGATATGCACCAATTTTAACCTCCCTCAAAAATCACAACAATTACTATGTAACTTCCTAACAGACAGAAAAATGAGGATAAAAGTCACACCTGCCTACTCTGACCACTTCACACTGCATGCAGGAGTCCCACAAGGATCAGTCCTGTCCCCAACACTATACATTCTTTACACAAACGACTTACCCGACCCCTTACACATCGACTCTCTGACAATACAGTACGCCGACGATGTAACCCAACTAGTCAGACACAGAACTCTTGATCACCTAACAGACAAAGCACACAGGGAACTCGAACAAGTTACACAATGGGAACTCCGATGGTGAATACAAACCAACCCGAACAAAGCACAAATCACCTACTTCGGCACCAAAAGACGACAACCACGTCACATTTACCTAAACCCCTACATCGCCTACCCTTCACCTATAACTGTCAAACGAACAAACACAATCCTAGGAGTCACATTCAACGACACCCTCACCATGACACCACACACCAATATGAAGGCTTTGATCGCAAACAAAACACTCGGGAAAATATACAGATTCAGAACCGCATCAATCAAAACCAAAACACACCTATTCAAAGCCCTCATACGCCCACTATTGACTTATGCACCCAACACACTCCAGCTAGCACCACCATCAAGCGCCAAGAAACTTCAAGTCATACAAAACAAAGCACTAAGATTCATCCATAACACACACTGGTCATCCTTCACCCGAAATAGTCATCTACATGAACTCAGCTCCCTCCCCCCACTTAACATCTACTGGAGACAACTAGGTGACAAACAAATAGAATCACTCCTCACTACTTACCCTCAATGGCAGGATTATTTCGACAACATCATACTCCCACGCAGATTCAGAGACAGAAATCCCTCCATACTAAACAGACCAAACACTCCCCTCCCACCTCCCTTATATTAATAACTTCCCTATAACCACACCCAACAATTTCCCCCCAAATTAAACCTAACCTCTCCTTAACCCTCACCCAACGATTCCCACCCAACCTAACCAAATCAACCTAACCTAATATAACCTAACCTCTCCTCAGCCCACACCCAACGATTCCCACCTAACCTAACCCAATCAACCTAACCTAACCTAACTTAACCTTAACCTAACCTCTCCTCAACCCCACACCCAATGATTCCCACCCAACCTAACCCAATCAACCTAATCTAACCTTACCTGACTTACCCAACTTCCCTCCTCCCCCCCCCTCACTCCAAACCCCACGCCCCCAACTCAAACTCAAGACCACTCCGACAAAAAAAAAAAATCTAACCCACTCAACCTGCACTAACTCTTCCCCCCCTAAAAAAGAAAGAAAAGACCCTAACAATCCCCCCAAAAATAAAAACCTAACATACCCAGCCGTTACTAGCAATCCCACACAAAATAAGAAATAACCATTCTACCATTAACTAACCACACCCTATCACTCCTCCCAAAACAAATACCTAACTTACCCATCCCATACTAACTCAGATGACGTGTACGTCTCCCTTAGCCAATAAGGTCGGGGAGAGGTGCACAGTACCTGCACGCAAGCCCTTTCCCTCAAGAATGTTACCAACACTGTTTTATGGGCACCTCCCTTAGCCAATAAGGTCGGAGAGGTGTACCTAACAAAGAATGGTACCAACATACAGATGACATGAACGCCTCCCTTAGCCAATAAGGTCGGGGAGGGGTGCATTGTACCTGTACACAAACCCTCTCCCTCAAGAATGGGGCCAGAACTCACAATACCTGCAAGAGCCTACCACGCAATTGTCAGAAGTCCTTTACTAGCCAAAGGAAAGAATAGAATGCAATAATTAACCCAACTCACAATACCTGCAAGAGCCTACCACGCAATTGCAGAAGTCCTTACAAGCCAAAGGAAAGAAAGAATGCAATAATTAACCCAACTCTGCCAACCACTAACAAAACCTACAATCCTCCCAAAAGAAAAACTTAACCCACCCAATCTTACTCACAATCCCTCTTAAAAATCAACACCTACAATCCTCCCAAAACAAAAACTTAATATACCCGACCTTTCTAACAAGCCTTTTTGACCCTCCTAAATAAAGAATAACATATGACTCAATACAACTATTCATTAGCAACACAAATCATATCATTCCTAAGAAATCCTACCATACTATAAATTAACCCAAGAACCTCCAAAGCCCCCCTCTCCTCCTCTCGCCTCCCCTCTCCTCTCCTCTCCTCTCCTCCCCCCCTCCTCCCAACAACCGAACCATACTTGACCTTATAACAATTATCCTAACCCTCCCCCTCTCCCCTTTCTACATTTCCACGCAAACACATACACACTCACACAACAACCCCCCTTAAGCAATTCTAATTCAGCTCAAATCAACATACAACCGCCACCCCCGCCAATCCCCAAACACAAACTCCCCCAAACACAAACTCCCCCACTCCCTCAGCGAATCTCCAAACACAGCACCCTCCCCGCCAGGCAAAGCCTCTCATAACACTACAACTCTCCAAAACCAAATCAAACATACCCAACCTCTATACCAGCCACTGTCAACAATATCGACCTAACTCAAGACTGAAACCAAACAACCTATATCTCACTCTCATCTCCGTTCACAATTATAGATTTAGTTGGATGTGTGTATTTTATAATTCTTTTGCTGTCATGTGTGTAGGAAGAAAGGGGGGAGGTGTTCTTCCTCTTAGGTCTAGTGGTCTTGACCACCAGTTCAGTGGGGGGATGGGCTGCCATTTTATTCTTGGGAGTCTGAGGTGTTAGGGGAAGATTGGGTTTGGTTCGGATTTTGGAGGTTCGGGAGTTCATCGTAGTCGTGTGGGAAAAGTCAGGTGTAGGCAAGGTCAAGGTGGAGGGGTCGGGAGGTTTTCGACTGATTACTCCGGGGGGTGAGGTAATAGTAGGTTGGTGAGATAAGTCAGGTGTGGGCATGGCAGAAGTGGAGGGGCGGAGGGAGATTGCAGTGGCTTCTCTGGGGGGAGGGGGTGGCATGCTGGTCCGGTCGGGGATGGGGGCAGTGGGGAAGATGAGGTCGGGACCTGTTCTGAAGGAATCAGGAATGTGTATGGTAGGGAGGCCGTTCTCCTTCAAACCATCAATTGCCAGTTTCAGAAAAAGAGACCTGTTTCCCTTGCTTAGGGTATGTGCCAGAAGTATGATGGTGGTGATTTTTGCATCCATGTCGGAGGAGGGTGGGGGGGCGGTCACGTTGTTGGTCCAGCAAGTGCGGGTGGGGAGGGTCGTGGCAGTAGGGAGTGAGTGGTGTGGAGGTGGTGCTGTGGGGGGTGCTGTAGGAGGTGAAGGTCGGCTGGGAGGGAGTGGTGTTGTGCTATTGTCGAGTGTGATTTTGCACTTGTTGCTGATAGCAGCGTGAGGGCCTTTACAGTTGCAGCATTTATTTACCGTGGCAGTGCAGTTTCGGTATGAGTGGCCTTGATTGGCACACTTTGAGCAAGTTATTGTGTTACTGCAACGGTTGGTGTTGTGCCCGAATTGATAGCAATTGAAACATTGGTGTACCTGTATGTAGTGTTGGAATTCAATGTCTCTTGAGGGGATGATATTGCTGCCGATTTTTATTCCGTATGATTTTAATTTGATGGCGTCTGTTTGAGTAGCTGTAGTGATTTTTAACATGGGGAGAGTTCCCATCCGGGCTGCATATGTCATTTGCGGGGTGTTTTGTGAGTTGAGTTCTGTCAATAGGTTAGGGTTGTCAAGGATATGAGGGATGACTTTTCTACATATGAGGGTGCATTTTGCGCGGTATTCGGGTGAGCTGAGGACCGTTAGGCCATTGTTTTTCAGTTTGTTGTTCATTGCTGGGGAGTGGAATAGGTCGGCATCTTCATCAGTTTGTACAAATATTTTGATAATGTCGTCATTGGTGAAGGAACGGATCTGAAATATACAGGTCAGCTGGAAAATAAGTGAGGCGAGGTCCGTGCACGGTTGGATGGTACGGTCCACTTTAATTTTAATTGAAGGCATGTTAACTGTTTGAATTGGAGATTTATGGAGATCTCCCCTAACAGTCCCTGATTTCCTGCGCCCCTCACGTAGGGGAGACCCTGCACTATCACGGAGGTCCCCAGGCGAATCCGCAGGCTGTGTTGACCCTACACCCTTCACACTAACACGCACTAGCGAGGTGTGGGGACAGAGGGCGTTTCCAGACGAATACTCCCCTGTACGTTAGCTGACAGGGGAATAGGTCCTTTCACGGCACGGAAGATAAAGGTTAGAGTGGTAGAAAAAGGTCTGAAAACTTACTGACGACTCTTTCTTCACACCAAGCCCCTCAGCACCATTCGGGGTTCCTAAGGGAGGTCCGATACTGTAGGAGAGGCTCAATGTGTTGATCGAATCAACAGAATTGTCAGTAGGAGAATTGAGGTTAGGAGCTTGGGTTTTCCAGGGTACGTGGGAAGGTGGGAGAGGTCCAATGACTAGCCAATCAGCTGTGACTGTTCCTTCTCCGACTTCCACTTCGCTCTGTGACTGACTGCTACTGCTCCTGATTGCGACTGCTCCCGACTGCGACTGGCGACTCACTGCGTACAGCCAGAACAGAAGAGAAAAATGCTAGTGACAGGGGGGAAGGAGGTTCAGAGGAAGGATAAAGGGAGGATAGAAGTGAATTTTAGATGGAGAGAACAGGTGCAGTGGCTAAACACCGCTTGCGTGAGGGGGTAGGCAAAATGCCCTGAGGGTGCATCAATCACAGTCAAGACGAGGCAGAGGGAGGGCGGGAGCAGGTCCGGGCAAGCAAAGGGCCAACGCGGGTGCTCTGGTTGTCGTCTTAGCATAGGCAGTGTTGGCAAAACGGAGGAAGAACCGCCCCGCCACGGCGGCGGCGCAAGCCGAGAAGCGCAGGTGGACGGACGCACAGGCCACACACGAACAAATTAACAGAGAAGGTGAAAACATGGAAATTTTGCTAGTTGTAGGGTTGTTTGGAGAAAGATGAAGGTAAAGTCTTTGAGCTATGTCAAAGAGGAACAGAGCGAGTTGGAGGAAGGGTTTTGAATCTTTGAGCTTGAAATGTCAAAGTATTCATAGTAAGGAAGGATGAGAGTATCGTAGGAGAATTTTTAGTAATAGCAGCAGACAGATTTGAGCTTTTTTGTCAAATTATGAACGGAGACGAGAATGAGATATAGGCTGAATGGTTTCAGTCTTGAGTTAGGTCGATTTTATTGAGAATTGGATGTCACAGACGTTGGGTATGTTTTGATTTGGTTCTGAGAGTTGTGGGTCTTTGAGCTATGTCAGAGAGAAATGGAGAGAGTTAGAGGAAGAGTTTTGAATCTTTGAGCTTGAAATGTCAAAGTATTCGTAGTAAGGAAGGATGAGTGTATCGTAGGAGAGTTATTTAGTAATAGCAGGGGACAGATTTGAGCTTTGTCAAATTGTGAACGGAGATGAGAGTGAGATATAGGTTGTTTGGTTTTAGTCTTGAGTTAGGTCGATATTGTTGACAGTGGCTGGTATAGAGGTTGGGTATGTTTGATTTGGTTTTGGAGAGTTGTGGTGTTATGAGAGGCTTTGTCTGGCGGGGGGGGGGTGTTGTGTTTGGAGATTGGTTGTGGGAAGGGGGGAGTTTGTGTTTGGGGATTGGCGGGGGTGGCGGTTGTATGTTGATTTAAGGTGAATTAGAATTGCTTAAGGGGGGTTGTTGTGTGAGTGTGTATGTGTTTGCGTGGAAATGTAGTGAGGGGGAGGGTTAGGATAATTGTTATAAGGTCAGGTATGGTTCGGTTGTAGGGAGGAGGTGGGGAGGAGAGGAGAGGAGAGGGGGGCTTTGGAGGTTGTTGGGTTAATTTATAGTATGGTAGGATTTCTTAGGGGCCTATGATTTGTGTTGCCTAATGAATAGTTGTACTGAGGTCATAAGTTTTTTTTTTTTTAGGAGGTCGAAGGGAGGCTTGTTAGAAAGGTCGGGTATATTAAGTTTTTTTTCTTTTGGGAGGATTGAAGGTGTTGATTAGTGACTGGATGGAGAGTTAGCATATTTATTTATTTTTTTTTTATAGGAGGGATTGTGAGTAAGGTTGGGTGGGTTAAGTTTTTCTTTTGGGAGGATTGTAGGTTTTGTTAGTGGTTGGCAGAGTTGGGTTAATCATTGCATTCTTTCTTTCCTTTGGCTAGTAAAGGACTTCTGCAATTGCGGTAGGCTCTTGCAGGTATTGTGAGTTCTGGCCCCATTCTTGAGGGAGAGGGTTTGTGTACAGGTACATTGCACCCCTCCCCGACCTTATTGGCTAAGGGAGGCGTTCAATGTCGTCTGTAATTTGGTACCATTTTTATTGGGTACACCTCTCCGACCTTATTGGCTAAGGGAGGTGCCCATAAAACAGTGTTGGTAACATTCTTGAGGGAGAGGGCTTGCGTACAGGTACTGTGCAACTCTCCCCGACCTTATTGGCTAAGGTAAACGTACATGTCATCTGAGTTAGTATGGGATGGGTAAGTTAGGTATTTGTTTTGGGAGGAGTGATAGGGTGTGGTTAGTTAATGGTAGAATGGTTATTTTTTATTTTGTGTGGGATTGCTAGTAACGGCTGGGTATGTTAGGTTTTTGTTTTGGGAGGAGTGATGGGGTGTGGTTAGTTAATGGTAGAATGGTTATTTTTTATTTTGTGTGGGATTGCTAGTAATGGCTGGGTACGTTAGGTTTTTATTTTGGGGGGATTGTTAGGGTCTTTTTTTTTTTTTTTGGAGACTAGAACTAGAAAATGCTAGTATTGACAGGGGGTAGGCAAAATGCCCTGAGGGTGCAACAATCACAATCAGGACGAGGCAGAGGGAGAGCGGGAGCAGGTCCGGGCAAGCAAAGGGCCAACGCGGGTGCTCTGGTTGTCGTCTAGCTTAGGCAGTGTTGGCAAAGCGGAGGAAGAACCGCCCCGCCACGGCGGCGGTGCAAGCCGAGAAGCGCAGGTGGACGGACGCACAGGCCACACACGAACAAATTACAGAGAAGGTGAAAACATGGAAATTTTGCTAGTTGTAGGGTTGTTTGGAGAAAGAAGAAGGTAAAGTCTTTGAGCTATGCAAAGAGGAACAGAGCGAGTTGGAGGAAGGGTTTTGAATCTTTGAGCTTGAAATGTCAAAGTATTCATAGTAAGGAAGGATGAGCGTATCGTAGGAGAGTTTTTAGTAATAGCAGCAGACAGATTTGAGCTTTTTTGTCAAATTATGAACGGAGACGAGAATGAGATATAGGCTGAATGGTTTCAGTCTTGAGTTAGGTCGATTTTATTGAGAATTGGATGTCACAGACGTTGAGTATGTTTTGATTTGTTTCTGAGAGTTGTGGGTCTTTTAGCTATGTCAGAGAGAAATGGAGAGAGTTGGAGGAAGAGTTTTGAATCTTTGAGCTTGAAATGTCAAAGTATTCGTAGTAAGGAAGGATGAGTGTATCGTAGGAGAGTTATTTAGTAATAGCAGGGGACAGATTTGAGCTTTGTCAAATTGTGAACGGAGATGAGAGTGAGATATAGGTTGTTTGGTTTCAGTCTTGAGTTAGGTCGATAATGTTGACAGTGGCTGGTATAGAGGCTGGGTATGTTTGATTTGGTTTTGGAGAGTTGTGGTGTTATGAGAGGCTTTGTCTGGCGGGGGTGGGGGAGTTTGTGTTTGGGGATTGGCGGGGGTGGAGGTTGTATGTTGAGTTGAGGTGAATTACTTTTTTGCTTAGGGGGGGTTGTTGTGTGAGTGTGTATGCGTTTGCGTGGAAATGTAGTAAGGGGAGAGGGGGAGGGTTAGGGTAATTGATATAAGGTCAGGTATGGTTCGGTTGTCGGGAGGAGGGGGGAGGAGAGGAGAGGAGAGGCAGGGAGAGGAGGGGGGGGGAGCTTTGGAGGAGGTTGTCCGGGTTGAATTTATGGTATGGGAGGATTCCTTAGGTGTGATGATATGATTTGTGTTGCTAATGAATAGTTGTATTGAGTCAGGTTTTTTTTTTTTTTTTTTTTTTTTTTTTAGGAGGGTCAGAGGCTTTGAAGGTCAGGTATAACTGATTTTCTTTGGGGATTGAGGGTGTTGATTAGTGATTGGATAGTGCTTTTTTTTTTTTTTTTTTAGAGAGTTGTGAGTAAGATTAGGTGGGTTAAGTTTTTTTCTTTTGGGAGGATTGAAGAGGTGTTGATTAGTGATGATTGGATGGAAGTTAGCATTTTTTTTTTTTAGGAGGGATTGTGAGTAAGGTTGGGTGGGTTAAGTTTTTCTTTTGGGAGGATTACAGGTTTTGTTGGTGGTTGGCAGAGTTGGGTTAATTATTGCATTCTTTCTTTCCTTTGGCTAGTAAAGGACTTCTGCAGTTGCGTGGTAGGCTCTTGCAGGTATTGTGAGTTGGGTTAATTATTGCATTCATTCTTTCCTTTGGCTAGTAAAGGACTTCTGCAATTGCGTGGTAGGCTCTTGCAGGTATTGTGAGTTCTGGTCCCATTATTGAGGGAGAGGGTTTGTGTACAGGAACAATGCACCCCTCCCCGACCTTATTGGCTAAGGGAGGCGTTCATATCATCCGTTGATGGTACCGTTTTTAGGTACACCTCTCCGACCTTATTGGCTAAGGGAGGTGCCCATAAAACAGTGTTGGTAACATTCTAGAGGGAGAGGGCTTGCTGCAGGTACTGCGCAACTCTCCTCGACCTTATTGGCTAAGGGAAACATACATGTCATCCGAGTTAGTATGGGATGGGTAAGTTAGGTATTTGTTTTGGGAGGAGTGATAGGGTG
This sequence comes from Homarus americanus, assembly GCF_018991925.1. Taxonomy (NCBI): domain Eukaryota; kingdom Metazoa; phylum Arthropoda; class Malacostraca; order Decapoda; family Nephropidae; genus Homarus; species Homarus americanus. Next base: position 6,887 of record NW_024718288.1, on the reverse strand, counting down.
TGGTTAGTTAATGGTAGAATGGTTAATTTTTATTTTGTGTGGGATTGCTAGTAATGGCTGGGTGTGTTAGGTTTTTATTTTGGGAGGAGTGATAGGGTGTGGTTAGTTAGTGGTAGAATGGTTATTTTTTATTTTGTGTGGGATTGCTAGTAACGGCTGGGTATGTTAGGTTTTTATTTTGGGGGGATTGTTCGGGTCTTTTTTGGGGAGAGTGTTAATTCTGGGTTAATTGGGTTAGTTTTTTTTTGAGTGGTCTTGAGTTTGAGTTGGTGGCGTGGGGTTTGGAGTGAGGGGGGAGGAGGGAATCGTTGGGTGAGGGTTAAGGAGAGGTTAGGTTTAATTTGGGGGGGAATTTTTTTTTTTTTGGGTGTGGTTATAGGGAAGTTATTAATACAAGGGAGGTGGGAGGGGAGTGTTTGGTCTGTTTAGTATGGAGGGATTTCTGTCTCTGAATCTGCGTGGGAGTATGATGTTGTCGAAATAATCCTGCCATTGAGGGTAAGTAGTGAGGAGTGATTCTATTTGTTTGTCACCTAGTTGTCTCCAGTAGATGTTAAGTGGGGGGACGGAGCTGAGTTCATGTAGATGACTATTTCGGGTGAAGGATGACCAGTGTGTGTTATGGATGAATCTTAGTGCTTTGTTTTGTATGACTTGAAGTTTCTTGGCGCTTGATGGTGGTGCTAGCTGGAGTGTGTTGGGTGCATAAGTCAATAGTGGGCGTATGAGGGCTTTGAATAGGTGTGTTTTGGTTTTGATTGATGCGGTTCTGAATCTGTATATATTCCCGAGTGTTTTGTTTGCGATCAAAGCCTTCATATTGGTGTGTAGTGTCATGGTGAGGGTGTCGTTGAATGTGACTCCTAGGATTGTGTTTGTTCGTTTGATAGTTATAGGTGAAGGGTAGGCGATGTAGGGGTTTAGGTAAATGTGACGTGGTTGTCGTCTTTTGGTGCCGAAGTAGGTGATTTGAGCTTTGTTCGGGTTGGTTTGTATTCGCCATCGGAGTTCCCATTGTGTAACTTGTTCGAGTTCCCTGTGTGCTTTGTCTGTTAGGTGATCAAGAGTTCTGTGTCTGACTAGTTGGGTTACATCGTCGGCGTACTGTATTGTCAGAGAGTCGATGTGTAAGGGGTCAGGTAAGTCGTTTGTGTAAAGAATGTATAGTGTTGGGGACAGGACTGATCCTTGTGGGACTCCTGCATGCAGTGTGAAGTGGTCAGAGTAGGCAGGTGTGACTTTTATCCTCATTTTTCTGTCTGTTAGGAAGTTACATAGTAATTGTTGTGATTTTTGAGGGAGGTTAAAATTGGTGCATATCTTGTACTTTAATCCATCGTGCCAAACTGTGTCGAAGGCTTTTTGTACGTCTTTTGTAATGAGTGCTATCTTGTATGCATCTTTGTTCATGTGGAGGTAGTTTGTGATTATATTGAGTGCGTCTTGAGTTGAGTGGAGTGCTCTGAAGCCGAACTGCTTGTAGGACAGTAGTTGTTCATCTTCAAGGTGGTATCTGAGGCGGGTGTTGTATAGTCTTTCAAAAGTTTTGCCTAAGACTTCTAGTATGCTGATCGGTCTGTAGTTTTGAGGATCTGTTGGGTTTTTGTTTGGTTTAGGTATCATGACGGCTGTGGCTGTCTTAAAGAGCTTTGGGAAGTATCCTGTAGCCAGTTGGGTGTTGTAGAGGTATGTAATGGCTGTGATTGTTTCTGGGGGCAGGTGCTTCAGGATTGCTTGACCAATATTGCTGTCACCTGGTGTTTTCTTTTTGGTTTTGTCCAGTGCTTGTGCGACTTCTGTTGGGGTGAAAGGAGCAGTGAGGGTGTGGTCATGTGTGAGAGTGGAGGTATCTATTGTGTTGTCAGGAGTTGTTCTGTCGTGAAGTGTTTGCATGTGTGTGGTGATGTTGTTTATGTGGTTTAAGATGTACCTTTGTTGTGTGGGGGGTGTGGGTGGAAAATGTGTTCCCAGTGTTGTTTTAGTGTTTGTGCTACGTCGGCTGGCTCATTGATTTTCCTACCATTTACTAGCAGGTGATCAAAGGGGGGTTTTGCAGTTCCTTTCAGCTTGGCGATCCTTTGCCAAAATTCTCGGGGGTTATGTGTTCTGTGTTCCTGGGCAGCCTCTACGAGTTTTGCCCAGTGAACCTCATGATCTTGACGGAGGCTATGGATGATGTGTGTTCTTAGTGTGGAGATGTCTGTGTAAACTGGTGCTAGGTTAAGTTTGTTTAGTTCGAATCGTGTCCTGTAGCAGTGAAGTAGGCGTTGAGTTCTTATGGAGGGTGTGAAGGAGTATTTTTTCTTGAACCGGTGTTTAGGAATGTGGGTATCTGCTATGGCGGTGATAGTGTTGAAAAGGTGTGTCCAGGTTTCCTCAATCATCCTAGTGGGTTGGTGTTCGAGGTTGAGTGTGTATTGTTGTTCAGAGAGTGTGGTTTGGAAGGCATTCCAATCTGCGTGTTGAGGTGTGGGTGTTGAGAGGAGGATGGGATTGTTGGAGAGGTGAAGAGCGATGGGTATGTGGCCTGAGCCTGATAGGGGGCCGGGTGTAATGTAGTGTTGGAATTGGAGGGCAGGAGTGTTAGTGATGACGATGTCTGATGTGCCTTTGCCGTGAGCAGAGTAGAATGTGGGGAAGAAAGGTCCAATGTGGTGAAGGTTGTTGGCCATGGGGGTCGATGCGGTTGTGTTGGAATGCGGTGTGGTGTGCATTGTGTGTGTTGTTGAAGATGGAGTTTAGGTCTGTGAAGGGAATAAGTGTGTTTGGTCTTGAGTATGTTGTGCAAATGATTATCTGTCCGTGTTGAGTGTCGATCTTGGCGGCCACGAAGTGTTTGAAGGCAAAGTCGGTGATGAATTCGTGTTTGATGGAGGATCTGATGAGGATTGCAACGCCCTCGTGTAGTTCGTGGGGTGATTGTCTGCTTGTGTAGCCGGAGTGCTTGATTTTGGTGTTTGTGTATGTTGAGTTGAGGAGGAGAATGTGTGGGTTGTGTTCTTGTAGGAGGAGAGACATGACGTGTCTGTTTGAATGATGTACTCTACAGTTGAATTGCATAATGGTGATCATGTTAGTTTGGGTGTGTCTTGTTTGTTCTTGGATACTTACATGAGATTGAGATTCTGGGGTGCAGGGATGAGATCTATGTTGTCTGGTGACTGTGATCATGGTCTGTCTGTGGTATATGTAGGTGAGGGATGGGCGATGACGTGCCTGTGTGCGGGGGGTTAGGGGAGAGAGGGGAGTGTGCTAGGTTCGTGTCGGGGTTGTTTTCTGTTTCCTTTGAGGAAGTGCCGAATAGATTTATTTTGGTTATAGATTTTGATGGATGTGTGTATTGTATAATTCTTTTGCTGTCAGGTGTGTAGGGAGAGAGGGAAGAGGTGTTCTTCCTCTTAGATCTAGGGGTCCGTACTACTAAGTCTGTGGGGGTATGGACTGCCATTTTCTTTTTGGGTGTCTGAGGTGTTCGGGGAGGATTGAGTTTGGTCTGGGTGTCTGTGGTTCGGGAGCTCATGGTAGTCAAGTGAGAAAAGTCAGGTGTAGGCAAGGTCGAGGAGGAGGGGCCGGGAGGTTTTGGACTGATTACTCTGGAGGGTGGGAGGGGCATGTTGGAGGGTGAGGTAATGGTAGATTGGTGAGATAAGTCCGGTGTGGGCATGGCCGAAGTGGAGGGGCGGAGGGGGATTGTAGTGGTTTCTCTGGGGGGTGGGGGGCGGCATGATGGTCCTGGGGGTTGAAAGGGTGAAGGTCCGGTCGGAGATGGGAGCAGTGGGGAAGGTGAGGTCACGTCCTGTTCTGAAGGAATGAGGAATGTGTATGGTAGGGAGGCCGTTCGCCTTCAAACCTTCAATTGCTAGTTTCAGAAAAATTGACCTGTTTCCGTTGCTTAGGGTGTGTGCCAAATGTATGATGGTAGTGATTTTAGCGTCAGTGTGGGGGGTGGGGCGATCAGGTTGTTAGTCCCAGCAAGTGCGGGTAGGGTGGGTCGTTGGTGTAGGGGTGAGTGATGGGGGAGGTGCTGGAGGTGGTGCTGTGGGAGGTGAGGTCAGCGGCGGGGAGAGGTGGTGTTGTGCTGTTTGTCTAATCTGGTTTGACATTTATTGCCTAATAGCAGAGTGTGGGTCTTCACAGTTACCACTGCATTTTGTTTCCGTGGCCATGCAATTTCGGGAGGAGTGGCCTTTGTTGGCACACTTGGAGCATGTTTGTATGGTTTTGCACTGGTTAGCGTTGTGTTTGAATTGATAACAGTTGTAGTATTGGTGAACCTTGATGAAGTGTTGGAATTCTATGTCACGTGAGGGGATGATGTTGTTGCTCATTTTTATGCCTAGTGATTTTATTGCAATGTCATCTGTGTAGCTGTGGTGATTTTAAGCAAGGGAAGGGTTCCCATCCGGGTTGCTGATGTCATTTGGTTTGTCATTTGGTTAGTGTTGTGAGAGTTCAGTTCAGTGAGGAGATTAGGGTTTTCTAGGATAGGAGGGATGACTTTCCGGCATATCAGGGTGCATTTTGCACGGTACTCAGTCGAGCTGAGGACCGTGCAGCCATTATCTTTGAGTTTCTTACTCACTGCTGGGGAGTGGAATTTGTCAGCATCTTCATCAGTCTGGAGGAAGATTTTGATTATATCGTCATATATGAAAGATCGGATCTGAAAAATCAAGGTTAGCCGGAAGATCAGTGAGGCCAGGTCTGAGTATTGTTGGAGGGTGCGGTCTACTTTAACTTTTATGGAGGGCATGTTTACTAAGTCCTAAGTGGAGATTTATGGAGATTTCCCCTAACAGATGTCCCTAATTTCCTGCGTCCCTCACTTAGGGGAGACTTTGCACTATGACACAGGTCCCCAGGTGAATCGGCAGGCTGTGCTGACCCTCTATCCTTCACACTAACACGTTCTAGCGAGGTGTGGGGACAGAGGACGTTTCCAGACGAATACTCCCCTGTACGTCAACTGACAGGGGAGTAGGTCCTTTAACGACACGGAAGAGAAGAATTAGAGTGTTAGAAAAAGGTCTGAAAACTCACTGATGATTCTCTCTTCACACCAGGCCCCTCAGCAGTATTCGGGGTTCCTAAGGGAGGTCCGATACTGTAGGAGAGGCCTAATATGTCGATAGGACCGACATATTTGTCAGATGGAGAGACTGGAATGTCAGATGTGTGTTTTTCAGGGACAGTGGAAGAGGTCCTAGGTCTAGCTGAATCAGCTGTTGGTGTTTCCTCGTCCGTCGTCCTCGCCCGTCTCGAGTCGTCTGTTCCGGTTGGCTTTAAGTTGTTGGTAGCGAAAAGGCAGAAGCGGGGAGAAGATGACAGAGGAAGGAGCAGGATGATGATGATGATGATGATAGTGATGATGATGATAATGGAGATAAAATGGCAATGGTTTGCCATGGGAAGGGAGAGAAAAGGTAAGGTAGAAGGAAAGTTATGAAACGGGAAGTAAAGTAGTAGAGAATAAGAGCAGGTGGGCTATCCACCTAGCAGAGACGATTTGATTGGCTGTGGTGAAGGCCGCACTAAGAGGTCGCCCGAGCTCGAGGGAACAGGTGGGGAGGGGGCTAAGCTAGCTAGCAAGGGGTTGTTAGTTATTGTGTTAGTTGGAGAGGTCTACTAGGTCGCTTGTGTAACTAGTCGAATACTCTCATCTTTTATCCTTTATCGTATTTTCGAAAATAAGGTATGACTGGCGTCAAGACGTTGTTTAATAATATGGACGAAGATTAAGTGTGACTGGAGTCAAAGTTATTTATGCTGTGGTATATAATTATGTTAGTTAAGTCTACTGGTCCTTGGGGTAGCCTAATGAATACTCTCATCTTTTGTTTACTTTTGTTTACTGTACAATAGTCCTGGCTCTTGAGGGTTATGGAGAAGGCTTTTTCGCCACCATTTGTGTGATCTTGTGGTGTCCTCTGTTTTTAGTCGATTATATATTTCGTCTTCCATGACTTCTAGTTTTTGCCATACTGCCTGTGCTCTGGATGGCTTTGTTTTGTGTTGCCTGGAGTTTCAATTGGTTGGTACGGCTGATCGTGTTTAATGGTATTGGGGGGTATTCAAGATGGGGGCGGACAAGTGCTTTAAATAGGTGTACTTGTATTTTCTCTTCCATTTTCCCGAATCTTCTTAATTTTGTAAGCTCTAGTTGGGTTAGTTTATTACGCTCTGTTATGTGTTTATTTTTTCCTGTTATTGTTATTGTTAGCCTCAGTATTTTTCCTTCGTTTGAGTATTGTATTTCTTTGTTGTTTACTGTGATTGGTGCTGGGTTTATCCTTGAAATGTGTATGATTTTCAGTTTCTGTGTATTAGTTTTTATTTTCCATTTCTTCTCGTAATTATTGATTTGTATTATGGCGCGAGCTGTTTTTAATGCCATCATCTGTTTGGCCTTGCCTGGATGGCGGATGATCTGGGTGACATCATCAGCATATGCAATGTATTCACCGTGAGTTGGTGGCGGCATGTCTGAAGTGTAGATTGTGTAAGGAGTTGGGGATAAGCTACTTCCTTGTGGTACTCCACTATAAAGTCTGAAGCTTGGGCCTTTGTGATTGCCTATTATAATGTGTGCTTCTTTATTGTCTAAGAAATTACACAGTAGAGAGGTGAAGTTGTTAGGGAGTTCATGATTGGTTATTTTATATTTAATTCCCAAGTGCCAGATCTTATCGAACGCTTTTGCCACGTCCCTTAAAACTATATTGCACTGTTCTCTATTATGCATTGCGTTTGCTATACTTTCGTATATAAGTGCTATGGCTGTGTTTGTTCCTCTGTGTTTCCTAAATCCGTGTTGTCTAGGGTTGTATTTGTATTCTAGTTCCAGGTGTGTTCTTAATCGGTGGTTAATTATTTTTTCCAAAATTTTT